>NW_004524612.1:14739335-14773165 GCF_000260255.1 Octodon degus
GGCCAATGTGCTCTCTGTGAAAGC
This sequence comes from Octodon degus, assembly GCF_000260255.1. Lineage (NCBI taxonomy): Eukaryota > Metazoa > Chordata > Mammalia > Rodentia > Octodontidae > Octodon > Octodon degus. Next base: position 14,739,360 of record NW_004524612.1, read on the forward strand.
CTGAGAGAGTGTCTTCTCCCCATGTGACTCTCCTTAGGCCCACTCTATGTCATCGATCACTTTCCTCTTTGGCCCCTAATCTTCTTGATCAGAAAATTTGGGACACTACCGAGGTACATGACCCACAACTTATATTAAATGAACCTGTTTTAGTTTGGATTCTCCCCAAGGCTGACGTTGACAAAAAAGGTTTGAGAGCAAGACATTCACAAGGGAGATACTATTTTTCTAGTTCTTCCTATGCAAGTGAGTAAGGGATACACAAAAAAGAAGATGGTTGATAATGGATGTCACCAAGCTATGTTTCATTTTGGGCAACTGGATTTTACCCTCATGGGGATACTATGAGAATGGTACAGAATGTACACCACAGAGTTTTCAATTGGAAAACTGGAATATTTATTTACTAACCCTGGCAAACTGTGCAGTGTCAGAAAAAATTCTCAGGTAAAGCTACATAGACATCAGCATCTTGAATTATGCCAGAGTACACAAAACTGGAAGGGCCAGACAGAAACGGGCGGCCACCAACAGGGTCTGCTACAATGCCCCCAGAAGGCCATGAAAACAGTCTAGGGTAGATCTTTTGTATCATCCAGGTTAAAACCACCTATGATTTTATAACAAAATCAGTCAGAATTAGATCCACAGTATCCATGGCTTTTTCCAGAAAGGGAAAGTATTGTTATAATTTGGTTCTATCATATTTTCATTGTTCACTCAATATGTATTTCCATATATTCATATATACATGTATCTAAATTTATATAGTTCAAATGATTATTTTCCTCTCATTCTGCATCTGAAAATAGGGCATTAATAACATTATTATCTTTTCAGATTTTACAAGTCCCAAGTTAAGAGCCTTGATAGAATATTTCTGCCTGTTATACACTGTACACCTGGATTCCTCCTTATCTGAGTACTGTTTAGTGAGAAGGCTGAGTTGGAGAGACACTGAAAATTGTGTATATGTTTTCTTTTCCCCAGACAGTGTTTCACCATGTTCTCTAGGCTGACCTTGAATTCACTATCCTCCCAGGCTGAAATCAAACTCATGATTATCCTTCTGCCTCAGTTTCCCGAGTTAAGTGCTGGAACTATAGGTGTGCACAACCATGCCCACTGAAAACAATTCTTAATTATAATATACAACACTTGGCATCTAAAAACAAATGAGCAATTATGTTTAATGAGAAAAAACGCCCAACTCCCTTAGGATGCAGCTAAAAAGGATTAAAGACAAATTATGGGAAATTTTAAAGCTCCGTCTGGCTTCCGACTGGCTATGTAATCTTGCTCCCATATTGCTGTGGATCAGGGTATGACATGATAGAGTCTCCTCTGAGGCACTCATCCTTCCTGGCCTGCAGAAGCATATTTGCCATTCCAAACACTCACAATGTCACTGTACTTTATTCACCACTCCCACATACACATGCAAGTCATTTCCCTCACAATGCACTGGTAATGGGATGCTTCGGAGCCTTTCTCAGGGAACAATGATTTATAGCCAGCAGGAGACACAGGCTGAAATCAGGTGCAGTTTCCTGAATGTCACATAATTTTATAGTTAGCTATGAGAGCAATCTGGTTTCCAATTATGCATTTGGCTTATATTAGATGTTGGGGTTCAGTTACAAGAATTAATTCTGAAAAAAAGCACCTCCTTAACAATATCTCTTACAAGAAGGAAATGTATTATTCAGATGAATCAAGTTAAGAATCTTTAAACTCATTCAATTTTCCAACTGTGAAACTGGAGAGGAAGAATGATTTAGAGGGCCAAGAAGTGGCACGCAGAAGCTTTATAGTATTTAACCTTCCTATACTTCTGATTTTTTTTTATTAAAAACTGACTAGATTACCATTTTGATATTTTTAGAGCTTTGGTCTCATTTAATAAGTTGACTGAGCTCTTTAAAAAGTATTAAAAATAGTATCACCTTTGAAACTATCTATAATTTTATTTTTTAAATTTCTTTTTCTATATTTAGTACAGGGTCTGCAGGGTCTCACTACACACATTGGACTCATACTGATTCTCCTGTTTTCAGCTTCCAAAGTGCTGGGATTACAGGTGCGCGCCACCACACCCAGTCTCAACTGCGCTCTCAGCATGCCCCGGAGGAAGGGCCCGTGGAACCCAGACACTGTGCTCTGCCTAACCAGGTGCTTTAGTCCACTGAGCTATCAGGCAGGCCTACTATCTATAATTTTAGAAATAACAATTTTTAATATAAAGTATTTATAACAGAAGCATCTAGATTTCTACACATGCATAAATTTGATCTCAAACTGAACAATGAGATTCCCTAAAAAGGTACTCAAAAACAATAATTATCAAAACCTGAATGCTCTAACATGAGTGTTATTGGCTTGCTGCCAACCATGTGAATATACATTAAAAAAAAAACAAAAACAAAAACCCATGAGCGCCCAAGTCACATTTCTACAGGGTGGCTCTCGTAGGACAAAATGGTTTCCACTGGGTGTAGTCAGGCTTCCACTTTTCATCTTGGACATTACCTTGTCTAAGAAAGCATTTCCATCCTTCAGGGACCAGCCAGGAAGATTACACAGCCTGGGACTGCAAAACAAAAATTAAATTGTCCTAAATAGATTATAATCCTCAGTGATTTCATGGTGACTGTACTGTCTCCATAAAGTTGAAAACAGTTTGATATTACTGGCAGTGATGCTTACCCAAAATAACCCTAAAAAAAAAAAAAAAAAAAAAAAAAAAAAAGAGCTATGTTGTTTTGAACTTAGTAATTATGTGGCAACAGAATATTCAAAGGTCAAATAGTTTTGAACAAAATTAAGAAAATTAGAATGCTATGCAGAATAATAAAGAAAAAAAGACACATTAAGACATAAGGTATTTTAAAGTCTTCCAATGAGTACACCACCGTTAGCTGTGTTTGACAATGTGCCCAAGCAGAGGGCAGAGCTATATGCAGGCGAGGAGGCAGACTTGGGCTCAGTGCTCTCTGATAAGGGCACTTTACTGCTGAATATGGACACCTGAGCTCCTCAAACTGCATTGTGGAGTCGACACTGACAAGTGCATCACTCACTCATCACCTGAGACTCCAGTCTCCAATTACGGGAAATGAAGCTAGTTTTCACAAGTGCTACAAAATGACAGTCTCTCCAGGTGAACAGTTTCTACAAGGTGAGATTAAAAACCCTGAATTAAAAAATCCTTCACTTGTAGTGATCTCGGGACTTAACTGTTTATAATTTGTGATGAGAAGGATTATACTGGAAGCTGAACATGCCAACAGTTTAGGAGAAAAAACAATTTATAGGTCAAATGAAAAAAACGATCAATGAGTAAAGAAAAAGCCAATCGGGAATACAAGTGGAATAGCAGTACAACTTCTGCTCTTCTCAAAGTTAATGTCTGTGAAGTAAAAGAAAAAGGTGAAATAAGGGCATGAGACTAAAAATTCTATTGCATTACCAGAAACAAAATATCTGTACTTTCTTCTTTCTCTTGAATACCTTATTGATTATAACTTTGTAACCAATGAGAAATACAAGTGTAAAGATATCTGTCAACCTCTTTGCAGAGATTTTACTCAGAAAAATCTGAATAATAACATATATATATTTCTAGTTTCAAAAAAAACCAATGACTTTTCAGAGAAACTTTCAATTTTGATAATGCTAAACTTACAGAAAAGTTCCAAGAATGTACATACAACAAATTTCTATATATCCTTTAACTAAATTCATTTAATATTTTTGTTTTGCTTTATTAATCCAAAAATGAGAATTTTGAATTTCATACTTGAGAATGAAAAGCACTACTGAAAGAATCAAAATTGGTTTGCACAAATTATACCTGAACTTAAAAAAAAACTCAGTTCTCTGCTCTAACTTCTCATCAAAATATTCTATTCTCATCCTGTTTCAAAGTCACAGATGCCTTTACTTGTAAATGTCTTACTTCCTGAAAAATATATTTGTTATCAGATCAAACTTAAAAAGCAGACAATCTAATAACAGTGTAATGATGAGATGATGTGAATACCATTCTCATGCCTGCATGCTAACTCTCTAAAACAAGATTGTAAATATTTATTCCCTTTACAAAGAGAACTGAACTAAAGGACATGCATTGTCTCCTCCTCACCAGAACACATGAATCAGGTGACAGATGCATTAGATGTCTTCAACAAATGATTAGAAACAGTATGTTGCTTATCAGAAACTAATTTTTTAAAAAGCAAAATATTCAGAGGTTACAGTCTGAACACTCAACAAATATTCTGCAACAAGTCCTTCTTCTACTAAGCCCCCATAGTTATTTGGGGGTGGGGACATTGCCAGTCAATGGGATTAAATGGTCAAAGAAAAGCATGACTGCACAGGGATACCACAGATTACTTACTGAAATGCTTGGCACCAGAAATGTTTCAGTTCACTGATCTGGATTTTATATTTGCATACACCTTACTGGTTGGGTATCCTTGATCTGAAATCTGAAATGCTTCAAAAATTCAAAACTGAGTATCATGTCTGTGAATTTTGGAACATGTATGTAAGATTTTTCTAGTAATTGCTTATTTTGAAAAAATAGGTAAACTGTGCCTAAATAATTAACCCAAGGCCCTCTAAGTAATCTCTGCCTATAAAAATATTAAAATGTAGTTTGAACGTATAATGTTTTTGCTTGTTTGTCTTTTTGAGACAGGGTCTCACTATGCAGTTCAGGCTGCCCTTGAACTAACTCACTTTGCAGCCCAGGCTGGCTCTGAACTTACAGTGATCCTTTTGCCTCAGTCTCCCAAGTGTTGGCGTGCTTTACACTTTTCACTTTAATAATTTTCTAGTCTGAAATACATTAAATTTATAGTAAAAAAAATAATGGAAGAGGTATGACTACATTTGTTACAAAAACTAGTTACTATGAACAAAGTGCTGAGGTGACAATAAAGGAACCATCTTTATTGTCAGGAAACAGGGGCACAGAGAAAGGAGACACTGCCAGGCCCAGTGATTTCCTCCTGTCATTTCATCAATCTTTGGCGGGGCCACCTTTCAGTGAAGGTTATTCAAATAAAACTTCAGGAAGAGTACCAGAAACTCTTCCAATCCCTCATCCAACTAGATTGGCATCTCCTCCATATTGTTCTTTAACAGGAATTGCTATCTTAAAAGCTTTAAGAAGTGAGCTCCTGCTAAGCAAACTGAGGAAGACAGGATGAAAGAGGAAGAGAAGACCCTTTCAGGCTGATGGAACAACGTATATGCTGGCTCTAGGCAACAGACAAGATTTCTTTGAAATTCTAGAAGGAATAAAGAGCAAGAGATAGAGCAAAACGATGACACCATAGTAGCCGGCATCACTGCAATATATCAAGATAAGTTTGGTGTTTCTAAGAGCAATGAAAAACCACTGAGAGATTTTTGTTTTGTTTTGTTTTGTTTTTTTTTGCCACTGAGAGATTTTAAACAAATGAGAGGTAAGATTAGATTTCTACTGAAACTAACCTCAATCCACTTATGAAGACATATAGTCCAACTTAAAAATATGTAAGATAATTTGCTTGTATTCCTAAAAATGTCAAAGCCATAAAAAAGACTGAGAAACTCTTTCAAATTAAAGGAGCCTAAAAACATGAAAACTAAATGTAGTATGTGATCTAAAATGTGATCCTGGGCCAGGAATTTTTTTCTTTTCTGCTTCATAGTGAAGGGGCCGGGGAGATGGCTCAGTAGGATAAGTGCTTGACTGGCAAATGCAAGGATCTGAGTTCAATCCCCGGTTCAGAAAAAAAAAAAAAAAAAGAATTCATAACAATTGAAAAATAGGCACTCTGGCCTAAAAATGATATACAACTCTGCTTCATAGTGAAATACAAATTGTTAAAACTGGAAATATGAAGAAATCATACAATATTGGTATACAACAATTAAGTTTCTGGATTTTGATTAGTGTATCATAGATAAGAGAATGTCTTTGCTCTTAGGAAATACATATTCAAATATTTAAGGGTCAAGGAGCACCACGTGTGCATCTTACTCTCAAATGGGTCAGCAATAACAGGTGGATATATAAAATGGTGATGCATGTGTTAAAATGCCAGCAATTGCAAGAGTAATTAGGAGCTGTTTGTACTATGTTTGCCAATTTCCTGAAAATCTATTAAGATTTCCAAATACAAAGCTACATGAAAAGATGACTCTGGATCCACACAGGCAAGGTCAAACTTGAAAAATCTGGTTAGGAGGCTTCAGTAGCCTGTATTAAAAGCTACCATTACTGCAGGAACACTGAAGTGATGTATCTGGGTTCTTGAACTATTCAGAAAGTAAACATGATAAAACTTAATAAGAGACTCGATTTGGGGAGTGAGAAAGAGGTGTGCATCTAAGCTAACTCCTGGTTTTCAAATTTCATAACAGAATACCACTCACTCAAATGGAGAACTTGGGGGAAAAACCAACTCTGAGAGAGTATGTTCTTTGCTAGAGTAAATCTCATCATGAATTTACTTCGGGACATGTTGACTGTGGAAGTACTACCAAGCAAAGGCACATCCAAGGAGAGAAACTCAGAGCCAAGGAGTGAAAGGAAGTTATCTAAAGACACACTGCTAAGTTATTGTTTGGATGGGTCACTGAAGCCCTGAGGACTTGTTAAACTTCCCTGGTAGAGACTACGAAAGCTAAGCTCTGAACAATGAAGAATCCCAATATAGCACATGATGGCCAGTTTTGAGGAAGAGGAGTCTCCAAAACACAGAAAAGGAAGTCAGAAAAATGAAATGGGAGCCAGGGACACATTGGTGTGGAGGCCAGTGCTGCTGGATGTCAAGTCATTTGTGACCTTAGTGAAAGCTGCTGCAGTGGAGTGGTGTGGGCAGAGTAAAGGTTATTGAAGGGAAAAACACAGTTGAAGAGGTTAAAATTTTGTCTTCAATTTTAAATAAAGGGGGCCAGGGAGATGGCTCAGTAGAATAAGCACTTCACTGGCAAGCACAAGGGCCTGAGTTCAATCCCCGGTTCCGCAAAAAAAAAAAAAAAAAAATTAAATAAAGCCAGGCTGTGTGGTGCACACCTATAATTCCAGTACTCTGGGAGGCTGAGGCGGGAGGATCATAAATTTAAGGTTACCCTGCGCAATTTAGGCAACTTAGTGAGATCCTGTCTCAACATGAAAAATAAAAACAATGGCTGGTGATGCAGCTAGATGAGAAGGCCCTGTGTTTAATTCCTACTACCAAAAAAAAAAAAAAAAAAGGCTATATGTGACTGACCACAATTAAATAGAAAAGAATGTGTCACAGTGGAAAGATAAATAATTGAATCATATAATTGATGAATTATATTAATGAAAGGACAGCTGGGATCCAAGGAGGATAAAGCCACTCATTCATACAGCAAATATTTAATACACAACAAGAACTGTCCTAGGTTCTGGGAATACAGTGGAGGACAAATAAAATCCCTATATACCCTTAGGAAATAACTTTCACAGAGAAGGACAATAGATTAAATATTATGTATAGTGTAATGACAAGTGCAATGGAGACAAAGTAGGAGGAAGGAGGAGGAAGGGACAGAGGAAACTATTTTGAACAAATACGTCTCTATGGTTTCTGGCCTGAGCTCAAGAAGACATTTTCTAAGGAACTACACAAACTGTCAACCATACCCCTAGTATAACTTCCCTCTGAGAGCAAAAGAACTATGAGAGAGGTGACAGCAGAAGTAGATACTCTGCTGAGTCAGGATTGTGAGAACAGAGGAATGAAAGAATGCCAGTAAAAGGAAAGTATGCAGCAGGGATGCTCTGAACAATTCGAGTTTTCTCTTTTTTCTCTGCAGTGTCAGGGACTGAACCTAAGGCCTAGCACATGCTAGGTAAGTGCTCTATCCCTGAACCACATTTTTAGCACTCAATTCCACTTTCTGATCACTCAGAAAATTCATGACCCCACAGAGCAGACGGGGTCCTCTCTGGAAATGCTCATATTATCTTTTTTTTTTTTTTTTTTGCTCCTCGAATGTCTTCAGGGCACTTTTGGCTGGCTGGAGGGTTGTTAGGATCGAACTACAACAACCTGAGGCTGACAGCTTTGTGGAAGCAGCCACTCAAAGAACTGAGCTAGGGCCAGGCCCCCCATATTATCTTCTATTTTATTTTTTAAAGTAACTATCACAAGGACAGTTAAATCTTCAGCTGTATATTGTCTTTCTCCCCTGAAAGACAAGTTTTATGAAGGCAAGAAAGCATCTTATTAATATTAGTATCCCTTGTCCAGCAAAGGATAGATTATTAATCAACACCAAATGAATAAGCAAACTGCTCTTTGAGGGGAAACAGAAAATACTGTTAGGTTATTTTAATATGTAATAATCTGCTGGTCATGTTAAACAGCACTGCTTACCTCCATGCTGACTAATACCCATGGATGGTAAATGTATTTCTTTTTTTTTTAAAATAATTATTTATTTATTTATTTATTTATGTGTGTGTGTGAGTGTGTCCAGCTCAGCCCACCAGGGGGCGGGGCTGGCTGGCATGTGGTGCTGGGGGATTGAACTGTGGTCCCTGTGCTTTGCTAAGCTTGTTCTAAGTAGGTGCTCTAGACCACTGAGCCATCTCACCAGCCCCAGGTAAATGTATTTCTAAGTGCTGGGTGTGATCATAATTGAATCCCGTCAGCTCTGCATAAAATGTAATCTGAAATTATCTCTGACCTTATCACCATACCACCTTATTGTATCCTATAGCTCAGAAAAATCAATGCTTGATTATAATTCTTCTGGATGGTTCATGGGGTTATCACTGTGAATAATCAATGCACTCAGATGTCTTCAGGAATGACTGGTTTACTCAGCTTGCTAGGCTTTTAAGCTCTTCAATTTGCTTTAGATAGTTCTTCCCTCCATTTCCTCACTTTATGTGGTTTTTGTTCCTGTGAGTATACTTATTTCTAAAACTTAGCCCCTGTTCTTATAAACTCCTGCTTCTAAGTAGGAACAAGCTGGGAAATCAATTTCCTAAAACAAAATCTTGAACATTAACAGTGCTGACTGTAGGTCCAAGGCAATTTATCTAGACTTCAATATATGAATTTGGGCTACATCTATGGTTCTGTGAGCTCAAAATTTGACAAATATGAAAATGCTAGATACCTACTGAAAAGAAATGTCAGATTCTACAATGGCAAGTCCTTGCTAAGATAGTTAAGTGATCCTAAAATTCAATTCTTGGGCTCATCAGCTGGCCATTTATTAGTTCTAATGAACTACCAAGACAGATAAAATATACATGACCTCAGCTGCACTAAGTAGTTGCAGAAACATTTTATAGAAGCTTAGAAGTTAGAATAAAGATCAATCAATAAATCAATAGAACACTTTCTACCAACATACCCAAAGAAAATTATTTTGATAAAGAACATTTTTAAGGGACAAAGCAAACTTATAGGACAACCATAAGCATTGATAATTTTTGTATTAATGGACACCATTTTCAGCAAATTAAATCTCATTTGATTCAGGATACTTACCTTTGAACAAGTGGCAAAGGAAGGAAATTGAGGGTAGAAGTCATGTCCAGTCCACAGTCTAGCATAATGGTGGTTGATTTGAACTTGAGGATATTGCATGGTAAGGTTGGGTGCCCTGACAGGCAATACTGAAAAATATTAAATCACCTTTATCAGTAATCAATTACACAAAATACTCAAGAAATAAATTGAACTATGTAAAACTGATGATCTTTTCTCCTAAGAACAGCATGTAAATTCAGCTAACTTTCTATGGAACTTCCTTGGGTGCTACTTCCCTTAGCAGTACAAAATATTCAGAAGCCTCAGAGAACCTGGATTTTTGTAGGACATCAAGTTATATGCTAATTTTAGAGGGCCACAGTTGTTCAAAGTAGAAAGCTTCAAGGCTTGGCTATCTACTCTGCTTTTACACGACAATTTCAAACTCCTACTATTTCAGCAGCATGTAATACTGTCACTGCCTAAATCTGTGGCAGTCCATGAAGTTCTAAGCTGAAACCTCAAATTTTGTGCTAGGTTTGGTCTCTCTTCTGTAAATAAGTGAAGTGACTTTCCGCAAAGAGGAAATGCTTCAAAAGTTAACCAATAGCCCAAGTGAAGGTTTATGGCTCAGCCTTGTCAGGTGAAATGGCTCAAAGGGATGAGTGAGTTCCTTAATGTGCACACACTAAGCATGAAACTGGGATATCTTATTGCCAACCAATCAGGAGTCTATTTGTGTTAGTAGGTCTTAGAAGTCCAAAGACACAATTTCCAAGGGGGTAAAAAGGAGAATGTTGATGTAAAAAAATGAATTGTCCTGAAACATTTCTTATGTCCTCTTCAATGTACTGGGTGTGACAAACAAGCTACAGTGAAAATTTTTTGTGAGGCACAACCTCATCTTTAGAAATTCTACTCCTACTCTGGAAAAAAAGACTAACACCCTCCCACCCCCTGCACCCCATCACACATACTTGTAAGTCATTCTGTAGATGACTCCCTTAAACTGCAAAGCCCAGAAAATAGAATGATTAATGTTCTCAATCCCTCACCTGGTCCACTGTTTCTTTTTTATGTAAGTAGGACAGGATAAGACAGAGTACTGCTACAGAATCATCTAGCTCCACTGCTTAGCCAAGTCTTTTCAGACATTTGTTGCTCTGTTGGTTCTTTCTGTGCATGGGATGGATTTCCTACATTTCTCCAGAGGACATTACAAAAATTGATAATTTCTTTTAAACCATGTGTTCTATAATGATGTCAAGAGCCAAGAACCTGTGGGTATTTTGCAAACTTCTTTCTTCAAAGTTAATGTAGGCGAATTATTATTTTAACAAATCAAAATTTGTAACTCATGGTCTCAAAAGGTACACAGGTATAGTGACTGCCTGATTCATATAACCCATAAAAGAGGTACCCAGAGACTGCCTGGCAGCCTCCAACACTGCACTAAGTCTAATATGCTGCTTCCTCTCAATAGGCAGTCTACCATCTAGTAGGGGTTACATGGTTAATGCACAAAATTTCATCATGTGACTTCAATTTTAAAACTAGAAGTTAGTCTATATTATGAAAAACTTAAAACACTAGTGGAAATAGGAAAGCTATAATCACAGCATTGCACTTATTTTTATATTTCTTTTCATTTTTATAATAAATTTTGTACACACATAATTTTGTGTTCTGCTTTTAAAACTCATGACTGTTTTTCTCTATGTTATATCACATATCACATTTTTAGCTAAGTTAAAGTTCCATTATTTTTTAATTCAGTCATTGCCTTACTGTTCAACATCTAGGTTACTTCTACCAGTGTAATAACACAACTGTTATTATATAACACAATTATACAGTTGTGTTATTATATATTGTTAAAATGATTACCTCTCTCTCTCTCTCTCTCTCTCTCTCTATATATATATATATATATATATAAAATTTTAATGCTGAGGTTTTTTCCATACTGGATGATGTCTCTAGAGGAGTCCCAGAAGTAGCATTAACTAGGTCAAAAAATATGAGCATTTTATGGCTCTTGAAATTTGCTGCCAAAATGCTTTCCGAAGAGGTTGCACCTATTTACAATATTGTTGGTAACATATCAGATCTGTTCCATTGTTCACACATTACATTCAAAACCATCCATAATCTCATCATGATGCAGCTATAACCTTAGTAATAACCATCTACATGTAATTAAATGGCCCTAACCAAGGAAAGTCACTTATTTGATAAACAGATTTAGTTTTGAGAGAGTTTGGTAAAGTTACCAAAAAAAGCTAGGATTTGGAGAAGATTGCCTGACCTTAAATCTTTGTCACTCATTATTAATGTGATTTTGCAAAGACTCAGTTTCTTCATCTGTGAGACAGGAGTAGAATTCAGTCTCTTACGTTCATTTTAGTTGCTTCTGTTATAGCATCACTGAAGGGCAAAAGAGGTCACCTAAGTCTGGGTGAGTAATTTACATTCTATAGTGGCATTTACTACTATCTTAGACATCTGTGTATACTCCAGAACTAGGTAAAATATTTTTAGTTTATGTTTCTAACATACGAGGATTCTTGTTTTTCTCAACACTGTTTAAAATGAACTGTCAGCCATTGTCTGAATACCGCCTCTCTACCCTTTGTGGCTTCTACTTCAGGAATACCTATTAAATGAATATTGTAATACTGGTTTTTACTCTCCTATGCTCTCAACTAAATTATCTTCTCATAATTTAGTGTTTAGCTCTATACAGTGCATTTCGGGTATTTTCCTCAGAGTCAACTTACACTTTGCTAATTCTTTGTTTAGTGTTATCAAATCTAACAAGCTATGGATTAAACTGATGTAATTTTCTTATCTTTCCTTTTATTTCTTTTCAAGAAATAGGGCCTTTTACTATGTCATTGAGGTTCGCCTTGATCTCTTGGGTTCGAACTATCCTCTGCCTCTGTCTCTTGAGTAGCTGGGATGACAGGTGTGTGCCACTAAACCCGATTTGAAATGCCTTTTTTACAATTTGAAATTCCTTTTCAATGACCATGTCTTTCACTTATAAAAATTCTCCTTTCTTTGTTAGTATTCTGTCTTGTTATATTCAGAGACTTGGTTCCTTTAGATACTCCTTTAATCACTTTCACAAATTAATTTTATTTATTTAGTTGTTATTTATTTTTTGAGTAAGGTCTTGCTAGGTAGTTTAGGATGGCCTTGAATTCATTAGGTAGCCTAGGCTGGCCTCAGATTTGTAGTGATCCTCCTGCCTCAGCTTCCTAGGTGCTAGGATTATAGTCTTCCACCATCATGCCTAGCCATGTATTAATTTTAGCATCTCTGTTGGATTGTGTATGATGTTCCTGGGAATATTGTTACTGCTGATTCTAACTCATGGTCCATTTCATTATTTACTGTTATTTTAAAATTGTGGATAATGAACCTTGGTGGGACTTCATCTATGGAAATTCTATAAAGAACGGGCTAGGGAATTTCCACCCCAAATGTCACCATTTTGAGACCAATTTCTATGTTGATTCTTTAGCTTGAACATGTAACAGGACATACAAATCAGACTTTTGACATATTCAAAGCATGGGACCCAGATGCTTTCCAGGATAGGCTTTCTTTTTAATCTCATAGCTATATGAAATGTAATTTTTTCTAGTGATACTTTCATTGGGTTTTCTACTTACTAGTTTTGAAATATGCATTTCTAACTATTCTATTTATTACTAACAAGAATAAATAACACCCGGGCCTGGTAGAGCATGTCTATTGTCCAATTAAGGCAAGAGGATCACAGGTTTGATTCAAGGTTGCACAATTTAACGACTCTGTGAGACCCTATTTCAAAATAAAAATGGATCCGGGTGTGGGAGTACACACCTGGAATGCCAGAACTTGGGAGACCAAGGCAGCACCATCACAAGCTTGAGGCTACTTAATGAATTTGAAACCAGCCTGAACTGCAAGGTGAGACCGTCTCCCAAAAAAGTAAAAAAAAAAAACAAAAAAAACCCCACCTCCCCCAAACCAAAAAACCACCACCACCAAACTTCTTGATATTTTCCAATGCTAGAGAGTTTGGTAAAACACTGCCCTAACAAGATTCAGCAAGGTTTTATGATTCTATGAAAAAATCTCAAATTGTATATAGTGGTACATATCTGTAATCCTAGTACTCTGATGCAGAAAGATCACAAATTTGAGCTTTGCCTGTGTAACTCTCAGTGATAGTGAGATGATGTCTCAAAATAAAATAAAATAAAATAAAAATAAAAAATAAATATAAGAAAAGGAGGAGGAGGTCTAGGGATGTATATCACTGTGAAAGAAGACTCTGGAGATATATATGTAATGTATATATATATAATATTATATATATTCATATATAATATCCTAAAAGATACTAAGAATCATTGAACAGAGGAATATTAATACATTAATTATATAAAATTTATAAAATATACAGATTCATAAAGATACTTATCAGTATTTATACTTGTTCTGGTTTAGGTCTAGACATGTCCTCCAAAGTCTCATGTTCATAGGTAGTGTGGGCTGGAGGCTGGAGGTGGCAGGTCACTTACAACATGACTAGGAAGGGTGTGTACTTATCCCCAGCTCTTGCCTTCTCCCCTGCTTCTTAGCTGCCATCAGTTGAACAGCTTTCACTAGCTATTCACTTTTAGGATACTGTCTCCTGTAAGTTGCAGATGTCATGTATTTTGTCCTACTGAAGAGAAAGTGACTAATACAGGAAACTGGTACTGAAAGTGGAATCATTGCTATGATTGTATCATGTGGTTTAGAAGCCTTTGGATCTAGTTTGTTGGCAGAGTTTGGAAAGATTGACAAATGAAGGCACATATAAATGCTACAAACAGAGCTTTATGGGTGACTGTAATTGGAGCTAAAAAGATCAGAATGATGACAGGAATACAGATAATAAAGGCCAGGCTCAGGAGGTTTCAGATGGAAACAAAGATATCACTTGCAGTTGGACTAGAAGCCATGTGTTATATTCTTAGCAGAAAAATTATCAATATTTTGACCATGTCCTGAGAATGTGTAAAAGATAAGATTAAGGGTGGTTGACTAATCTGGAGGAGAACATTTTGTAATAGCCTAACATTTAGTCTATGACATGGATAACTTAGGGCAAAAGGCAGAATAAAAAACTTTGAAAAGCTTAAATTTTGGCTCCAAAAGAACCATGTGTAAAGCTGGGTCAAATGTAGATGTGGGTGGTGAAGAAATCAGCAACACTAAAAAAAAAAAAAAAAAAAAAAAGTCAATTATTTTGTATGGGAAAAATAGGAAAGATAAGTGCATTTGTGGAAATGGTCAGATTTCACTCATTACAGGCTAAAGTATATAAAAGTGAAAATTCCTTTTAAAGACTTCGCTTGGAAAAGGGAGTCTCAGGGTGTACTATTTTTTCAGTGCTACCAAGTGAAGTTTCTCAATTTTAGCCATGCAGGCATTCAGAAGTCTCTGGAGCCATGGTTCACAGAAAGACAGGCTGCTGCTCTCAATGGTGGGAAATCTTGATATCCTCCAAGTGGTAATGGTTTTTCAGGCATTAAGAATCAAATTGTTGTGGGGTCATGGAAGCTTCCAACTCAATTTCAGAAGAAGATCTGAGAGACCAAGTAATGTGTCCAAGAGGGCAGTGAAGCTATGAAAGTGAAGCTGAAGGAACCAAGAAACTCTAAGAATTTGAAGATGCCAGAAATGTGGATTATCTACAGAGGAAAGCCACAGGAAGTGAGTGAAATCAGCCCAAGAGAGAGGTCACGTGGGTTGCAACCTGCAAGGCCATAGGGGACTGCCCAAGCTCTTTGGAACTCACATTTTACCACTCTGTGCCTTGCATGCCAGATATGGAACTACAGGAATTAACAATTGTCCTGTTGAATTTTGGTTTTGCTTTGGTCCAATTCCTTCTATTCCCTTTTTCTTCCCTTTTGGAACAATGTTTTCTTTGTGCCATTGTATGATGGATGCATTTAACTATCTTTTTGACTTTTACAGGGGCTCGGAGGTAACTGTTTACCTTAAATCTTAAGAGAAAGCTTGGTACTTAGGCTTTTTCAGCAATGCTGAATCTGTTAAGACCCATATTTTATATTGTCAAATGCACATATATAGAAAGTTATGGTTTAGATTTAAAATGTACCCAAAAGTCTTGTGTTCAGAGGTACAGTTGGTTGGAAAGGGTAGATTTCTGGGGGCATGAGCTGGAAGGCTATATTGTTGTCTCAGATTCCTTCTTTCTCCTCTTACTTCCTAGCTGCCATGATGTTAATATTTATTTATTTTTATTTATTACATTTATTTATTGTGTGTGTGTGTGGCCAGCTCAGCCCACCAGGGGGCGGGGCTGGCCGGCATGTGGTGCTGGGGGATCGAACCGCGGTCCCCGTGCTTTGCCAAGCTTGTTTCAAGTAGGTGCTTTAGACCACTGAGCCATCTCTCCAGCCCTAGCTGCCATGATGTTGAACAGCCTTCCTTCATTATGTTCTTCCACCACATTTTTGTCTTGCCAGCCTAAATGCGTCCTCCTTCACACTGTGGGTGTCAGATATTTTGTTGCAATGACAGGAAAGCAACTACTATGACACTGAAAAAGGAATTCTAAAAATAAAAGTAGACCTTAGCTTAGAAAGAATAGGAACTGAGCTGGGCATGGTGGCATGTACTTGTAACACCAGCTGGGGTTTTAACCTCAAGAAGCTGAGACAGGAGAACTGCAAGTTTCAGGCCAATCTGGGCAATTTATAGAGACCCTGTCTCAAAATGTTAAGAAAGGTATGCATGGGCTTGGGGAAGTGGGATGGGGAACATGGGCCTGGGGATATAGCTCAGCACTGTCCTTGGGCTCAAAAAAAGAAAAGAGAAGGAAAGAAAAAGAAACAGGAACTGAAAATTTTATATTTCTTGTTCTTTTTGGTACCTGGAATCGAACTCATGACATTGCATTTGCCAGGTAGGCACTGTGCCACTGAGCTATATCCCTAGCCCTGGAAATTTTGTATTTCTTAATTTCATTCTTTCAACCAACTAAATTAAACCAATATTCTTTTTTTTTGGTGGAATCAGGGATTGAACTCAGATCCTTGCGCTTGCCAGGGAAGCGCTTATTCTACTGAGCCATCTCCCCAGCTCTAAATCGATATTCTTGATACTATCTCAATAATGAAGAGCTAGCTAAGATCACACAGCTAATAACAGACCTAACCGGTACTTAGACCACAAGTTCTAAGTATTTCCACTGATATATGAGGAATATATAGTGCACTAGGATAGTGTACTATGCCAGGAGCAAAATATTTAATTTGGAGAGATTGGTTAGAAAAAAATTCAGAATCTCTGAAATGAATGTAATAGCTTTCTGCTCATTTGTTCTAAGTTCTCCCTAATACCATATTCCTGCTATGGTGCTACCTAATTCCTGCTATAGAGAATAGAGCTTAGAATAGACAAAGGGAGTATATCCAATCAGTCAAAATTCTGACAGTCATTTCCATATACCTGAGAAATTGTAAATTTGCATATTTTAACACTTTTAAAACACAGCTTTCCTAATAATAAAACCACAAATTATCTTAAATTTTGGTGTTACTTATGCTCCTCAGACTTTTAGCTTCCATTACAAAAATAATACAATATTTGCATAAGGAGACTCTGACGCAAAAATGAATCACAGGACTAAATAGAAGAGCTAAAATAATGAAATTCTAAAAAAACACTGTTCAATAAAAATACACTGCACACCATACACATAATTTTAAAATTCTTATAGCCAGATTAAAGAAAAATAAAGAACAGCTGAAATTATTTAATTCTATATTTTACTTAACTCAATATATCTATATTACCATTTCAACATATAATCAAGACAAATTCAGCACCTTGGTGAGGTCTTGTCTTAAAAAAAACAAAAAACAAAAAACTCCTAGGAAATTGAGAGATCACCCACAAATTGAAGGAAAGTATTTTAAGATACTTACCTGATAGAAAACTTGACTACAGAAAAAAAAAAAAGTCCCTCTTGAAACAATGCAATAGCAGTGAGCAAAACACTTGAACAAAGCGCACAATAAAGAGAAGGCATGGATAGCAAATGAGATGATGCTCAACATTAATCCTTTGGGAAGGTAAATCAAAATCACAGGAAGATACCACTGCACTCTGACTAAAAAAAATAACAAGTAATGACAGGGATGCCTAGCAATCAGAAATCTCACAAACTACTGGCACAATACTTTTAAGATTCATCTTGGTTATTAGATGTATCAGGGTTTACTCCTATCTACTGCTTAGAAGTATTTCATTGTAAGGATGTACCCTAATTTGCTTACCCATTACAATGTTACAGACATTTGGGTTGTTTCCAGTTACTGATGATTATGAATCAAGCTGCTGTAAGCACTTATATTCAGGTTTTTAAAGGAGCATATGGCTTCATTTCCCTTGGGCAAATATTTATGAATGGAACTGTTGGGTTATGGTAAGTGTATGTTTAACTTATAAACTTAAAGTTAAACATATGCTTACTGAACTGCTCCAAAGTGGAAATTTACTTTTGGCTTAAAAAAAAAAGCAGCATCAGTTTTTATTTCTGGTCTCTGGGCCATAGTGTCTGATAATACTTTTCGCCTAGGCATAAAGTACTTGTTGAAACTTTGCCTCTGAAGTAATATAATATATTAAGCATGAATAAACCTCTAAATTGTTTGGGCCTAAAATTTTCTTATGTGACAAAGAGATTTCTTATCACTCAATTGATTTACTGGATTAACCAAAACCTCTTAGTTTTTTTTTTTTTTTTTTTTTTTTTTGTTCTCTTATCACATCTGTGCCACTGTTCTTTTATAACTGACTTTTTGAAAATATAAGAAATTATAGAACGTATAAGCTGGGAAAAACTAGATCACCTAATTCAAAAATTTTAAAAATGAGGAATTTAGTTCTCCAAGTACGAAACATTCATTATCATCAGTAACTACCTCATTAGAAGACATGTAGGGCACAATCTGTTGAGAATCCCTAACTTATTCCATACCATTCTGAGTTACTCATCTCTACTTAGCCAAACTGCCTCATTTGGGATTGTTTCTTCTGCTAAGATTTTGGGCCAGCCCCTGTAACATTCAGGTAGTCCCATAAATATATTTCAATTTTATTTGGTAATTTTTCATTTCTTAAATGTGCCAGTCATACTGTCACAGAGATTACATAGCTGGATAAAGCAGAAAGATACTTTTCCTCTTCTGCAGAAAATCTAGTGCATGAATGCTGAACACAGAAAAAAACCACTTTGTGGCTAGGGAGTGACTGACACTTAAAAAGTTGCTCTACACATTTATCTTTTGCTTTGCATTTCCATGCAAACAAGTGTAAATGCAGAACATACAAAGCAAAATCTCAACAGAAGCACAGGAAGGGTGGCAATGTTGATAGTGAACAAGGGTGAGGAAGGAAGACAGGTTGGAGCTGGCTTGGAAACCAACATTGTTGGCTATCTAGCACCAGCATTTGATAAATATCAAAAAGTAATTATAGTTGATGAGAAAAGTTCACTATGTATGTGACCTGTTTATATAATTTTTTTTTTTTTTTTCTTTTTCAGATAGGGTCTCAACTATGCAGTTCAGGTTGGCTGGCCTTGAGCTCACTTTGTAACTGAGGCTGGCTCCTCCTGCATCAGCTTCCTGAGTCCTGGGGTTATAGGCATGTGTCACCATGCTCAGTTAAAATAACAAAATTTATATGTATGTTAAAAAAAAAAAAGACATACACCAAACTAGTCAAAGTGGCCACTTTGATGGAGAGGGTAGCTGAACACACTGAAACTCTATTTTAGATACTTCTGTATGCCTGACTATTACATTAAACAGATTTTTTTTGTTTGTTTGGTTTTTTTTTGTTTGTTTGTTTTTTTGTACTAGGGAATCAAACTCAGGACCTTGTGCTTGCCAGGCAGGCACTTATGCCACTGAGCAATCTCTCCAGCCCAATTAAACAGATTTTATTTATTTATTTTTTTTGTGGAACCAGGGATTGAACTCAGATCCTTGCATTTGCTAGGGAAGGGCTTATTCCACTAAGCCATCTCCCCAGCCCCAAACAGATTTTAAAAGAATCAGAAAAACAATTTTTACTTTTGGACTAAGTAATCATTACCATAGAAGTTTCTATTGGCAACTCAATTCTCAATTTAAAGACAAAGGAATTTTTTTCCCCCCTTTTTCTTTCTTTCTTTCTTTCTTTCTTTTTTTTTTTTTTTTTTTTTTGTTTTTGGAACCAGGGATTGAACTCAGTCCCTTGTGCTTGCCAGGGAAGCGCTTATTCCACTGAGCAATCTCCCCAGCCCTAAGATGAAGGAATTTATGAATTCATACATTGTTGATAATTTGCAGGAATGACAAAGTGCAGGAAGAAGTAAAATAATTAATAAATGGCAAAACTTGTGACTAATGGATCAGCACCAAGGAAGGAAACTCATTAGTCTAATATTAATTCAAGTCTAAGCCAGGAAGACAGAAGTATTCTAATTAGGGGGAAGATGCCCAGATACAATATATATCAGCAAGGAGAACTGTTATTTTCAACTTGTGAATGGATATACTTCTGGGTGGTTAAGAAGAAAAAGTAAAACCCTATCAGTGACTTCAACGTTTGAAGAAATGAACTTACATATTTAGTACAGGGTCTACAGGGTCTCACTATGGAGATCAGACTCCTAGTGATTCTCCTATTGTCAGTCTCCCAAGCACTGGGATTACTGGGCACCACCATGCCCAGCCTCAGTTGCTCACTCAGCACACCCCAGGGGTGGGGCCAGCATGGTACACTGGGGATCGAACCCTGGCAGCTGCACTCTGCCTAAGCAGATGCTTTAATCCATCGAGCTATCTGGCTATCCCGAATTTACAGTTTTTTGATTAAAAGAAAAAGTTTGTACAAACAGTAGCACTTATTGAACATTTAACTCATACGGGGTTCCTCACATGAATTTACATAAGGACAATAATGAAGCTTAGTGATAATGTTTTGGTGATTAGAAAAGGCTGTTATGGGTTGTGTCTAGATGTCTCCTCACAGCTTCATCCTGTAATAGGTGAAGCCTTTTCAGAAGTGGCTGGATCTAGAGTGTGTGATGCTGGGATTAAGGGTGTGTAATCACTAAATTAGTCCACTAATTAGTTTGGCAGAATTCTGGGTGTGGATAATGGGAAGGTCTAACCTTGGGTGTGAGTGCTACCTGCTCTAAGGGTGTGTAGCCTGGGTATAGTATAGGGAACAGAAAAGGCTGCTGTTGGCCCTTGCTGCTTGTTTCCTCACTATTTTGCTGTTTTGCTACCCCCCTGCTTCACTGCTTCCTGCTTTTCATGAACTGTTTCTCCTTTGCAGTGTCCCTCTGCCATGTCATCCTGCCTTAGAGCTAGCCAACTATGAAGTGAATTCTCTACAAATTGTGAGGTAAACATACCTTTTCTCCTTTAACTTTGGATGTTGGGTATTTTGCCTCAATGGAAAAAGTAAGACAGCTTTTCAAGTAAGGATCAGTAAAAACAGAGCTTTTTGTAGAGACCTTGGAAGACAACTGAAGGGGCAACTTCTTTACTAATTAACTCTGATTAGTAAAGGGAAAAAGAAAAACGAAAATCACTGGAAAGAGTAGGTAAATTTTGATCTTCAGTTTGCCATGGTTCATGATGAAATAGTTCTCTGAAAATCTTTGTGAGAGAATATTAGCCAAGAAATTATTTCTGCTATACCCACTTAGAAAGACTCCGGAGACAATACCAATAGATTTGATTTCCTGAGAACTTTTATATGACCACTTCAACCAAGACAAAACACACACTAGAAACTATTTATACAACTAGGACAAGAAATTGCTAATCTCGTAAAAGAGAAATGGAACTTAAGGCTTAAACAGTGAAGAGGAGAGAAGGAAGAGAAGGTAAGAAAAAAGGGGAAAAACATGCAAGTATATATATACAGGATGGCTGAGGTGATTGTATTAAAAATCTCCCATCAGTTTTTGAATAAGCAATTAATGTGTAGAATTTTCACCTTGACCAACTCTGTATGCTGATATCTGTGATCTAAGCAAATACATTGAGGACAGCAATGTGTAATACAGAAACCATGCTTGAATACCTGTCACCTTGGTATTCTAAATGTGTACCATTTCTAATGTCTTATCAATTATTACTATACTCATTTTAAAACAATTTTTTTAAAAAAGGTAAAAGAAGAAAAAAAGAGACAAGAACAAAAATTTAAGATTTCTTGAAAGCAGGTGGTAATATACAACCATCTGTCCAATCTTATGTAACTGTATCTGTTAATCTGAGCAACAGATCTGATGATGAAAATAGGTAAATACATCAACCACTGTTAATGAGCTATTCTTGGTTTGGAAATCTGTATCATATGTATTGTTGTATATTACCGTTTCTTTTTCTTTTTTTTTTTTTTTGCGGTACTGGGGATTGAACTCAGTATCTTGCGCTTGCCAGGCAAACATTTATTCTACTGAGCCATCTCCCCAGCCCATTTCTGATTTTTGTTCTTGCTTTTGATTTTACTTTTCAAACTAAAATTAAATTTAAAAAAATTACTAATCTCAATATATAAAGAGTTCTAACAAATGACTAAGACAGACTAACAGAAAAAACAAGCAAAACATAAAACAGTAATTCATGAAATATAAAAGGATAAAATATATATGCAAAGATAAAAGTACAGAATTGGTAGCAATAAAAATGCAAAAATAAAACTACATTGAGATTAAATGTATGGTCACAACATTGGCAAAGAATACTAAAACAAACAAAAAAAAACAACCCCAAAGCAGAAGAAGGCACTTCTTACAAACAATACTGGATAATTTAAAATGTGCTTAGTCTTTGAACTAGCAATTCTATTTGGGAACTCACATTAAGCAAATAGCTACTAGATGGGTACAAAAGCCAGGAACACTGTATGCTCTCCTTAGTGCTGTGTGGGCCAGCGTGAAACAGGAACCAAACTGTTCAAGAGGAGACTGAGTCCACACAATGTTAAAACAAATTATTCTTCTTTTGGTTATATGGTATTTTACAAAATATTTTGTAAATCCAATGATGTCATATTTTTTGCATCTCATGTTCCAAAATGTTTTAGTTGTATAAAATATAGGCCTTTTTATTCTTTGCACTAGGGCTGGGAAGCTAGCTTGGTGGTCTAAGCACCTGCCTGGTAAGCAAGAGGACCCGGGTTCAATCCCCAGTACCCCAGGCCATACTGGCCCCAGAACGCTGGTTGTGTCATGCTGGACCTAAAACTGGGTGTGGTGATGCATGCCTATAATCCCAGGGCTGGAGAGGCTGAGACAGGAGGATCACTATGAGTCTGAGCTACACAGGGAGATGTTGTACCAAATATATTAAAACATTTATTTTTTATGCTAGATTTCTTTTTTTTTGGAACCAGGGATTGAACTCAGGCCCTTGCACTTGCCAGGCAAGGGCTTATTCAACTGAGCTATCTCCCCAGCGCAAAAATGGCACTTTTTTTTTTTTTTTTTGCGGAACCGGGGATAGAACTCAGGCCCTTGCGCTTGCCAGGGAAGCACTTATTCCACTGAGCCATCTCCCCGGCCCTTATGCTAGATTTCTAAAGAGATGAATTTACTGGATCTAATGTGTCAAAATTTCTTACTTTAAACTCATAAATTTTCTTGAAACTTTCCTTAAAAATCTTACACTATACTGTTCAAACCATTAAGACTTGCTTGAGAGCAATGGCTTAAATTTAACTTTCTATGGTTTCCCACCTAAAATATTTAGCAAGTCTGGCCCTGTCCTACTTATAAAGATTTGCTTTTCTAATCCAATGCAAATCTTTCAGATGTTGATAAATACATATAATGAAAATATTGCCATTTTCAAATAATAAATTAGGAGCAGCCTAAGGGCAGAACTGTGTCTGCTTTTGTACATACTGCTGCATAGCCCTACAAAGCAAAAAAAAGACTATACTTGCCTACTTGTGGAGAAACATCATCTCAATTACTATTATTATTATTATTATTATTTTTGTATTTTGGGGAAGGGTCTACAGTGTGTTCAGGGTCTTATTACTAGATCGGACTTGTAGTGATCCCATTTACAGTCTCCCAAGAGCTGGGATTACAGATGTGTGCCACCATGCCCAGTCTCAATTGCCATCTCAGGGCACCCCGGTGGTGGGGCTGGCACAGCAGGCCTGGGGATTCGACCCTCAGCCCCTTCGCCTGCTTGCAGGTGCTTTAATCTGCTGAGCTATTTGGCCAGCCCTACATCATCTCAATTATGAATTCCGTAAACTGCTCTTTCTGCCATGAATAAGATGTAACTCTCTTATTCAGACATATTTATCAGCAAAGATGATTTATTTGTTTATTTATCATGCTGCACCTCATGCATATTAGACAAGTGCTCTATCACTGAGCTATATCCCTGCCCACAAAGCAATTGTAAAGGCCGCTGGCACTTTACTTCTTCAAATACCATAATCCAGTTGAAACTCATCTTTTAAAACCCCAATCTTGGAGCTCTCCATTACCTTTATCATAGTGTATCACCAAAATCTTGTTTCTAGTGTATTGAACTTGAATTAGTACAGTACTGAGATCTATGTCTTATGCATCTTTAGAATATCCCATAGCAGAGGATGTTTTATGTAAGACAAATATTTTATATATCATTTGAACTGTCTAACCAAACAATGGGATTTTGTTGTTGCTTTTCATATGTTGTTTATCAGTTGCTCCTTCCAGTTGGATCTATATAGCTTGAATTAAATAACCTTAAAAATGAACAGGCTACCACCTACAGCTCGGGGCCCCTTTTTGTTTCTCTAGTAATTTTTGGGGGACTGTGTAGTAATTATGTTTATTTTAACAGACTGATTTGTTTACATTTCTTAGCTTTATCAGGCCTGTCTCCAAAGTACCGAGAAACTATTTTTGGCTGTTCGGTTTCCCAAGGAAACCTTGCAATTTCTTTTAAGGTCACAGAATTCTATTACTTCCATGAGTCTACTTTGTGCCACCTAAGACTAAGTTATAAAATCCATTGTTTATTCAAAAGTCTAGAAATGGCATACAAGATATAATTAACTGCCTAAGACAAACAAACAGAAATAGATCTTCCCCTTAGAAAATAACCTATTGTTGGGCCATGAAAAATAATCTCATTGCACTAACGACTAGAACATTTTGGACCAGAAAAGCAGCTAGCTATAGTGGTAACTAAAATATATGAAAATTTCAAGCCAAAAGTATCACAGTGACAGCTTGAGTTTAAAGAGTGTGTCCGCTCACACCAGAAATAGAACAAAGATCCTTCCATGACCATCCCATTCCAAACCATTCTCTATGCATTAGCTAGGACAATTATAGCACAGAAAAAATGAAGTTTGAGAAAATCACCTGCAAAGTTATATTCCTAGAAAACCCATTTGGAAAACCTACTAAAAATGTGGTTCAACAAGGGGCTAAGTTGAGAATGTAAATAATAAATAGGGTTTCACATATAAACTACATGGGAAAAGATTCTAATCCAGTAACAGGAAGATAAAGTTACTGAGCTATGCAATTAACAGCAAATTGCTACTATCTGTACTAAGTTCAAAATGCCACAGAGACATTAAAATGTGTTTTAAGTACAGAAAAATATGTTTCTTGTTCTTAAACTCAAAGGCATATGGAAAGAAATTAGTAAATTATCTCCTTAGATTTTGTACATTTAAAGTGTGGACGATTTATTTATTTTTTGTGGTACCAGGAATAGAACTCACAACCTCATGCTTGCCAGGCAAAAACATATCTTCTCTTATTTATCTGGTACAGGATCTCGCTACGCAGCTCAGATTTGCAGTGATCCTCCAGTCTGAGATTCTGCAGCACTGGGATTACAGGTATGCACCACCATGCCCTGTTTCAGGGCCAGCACAGTGCGCCTGGGTTCTGGGGCCAGCATGGCCTACTGTACCATGAATTGAACCTGGATCCTGTGCTTGCCAGGCAGGTGCTTAGATTGCCAAGCTACCTCCCCAGTCCCAAGGTATGAATTTTATAAGGCATGATGGTAAAGGCCTACAATCGCAGCATTCTGGGAGGCTGAGACAGGAGAATCACAAATTTATGCTTACCTTGGACAATTTAGCAGTTTCATGAGACCCAGTTTCAAAAAAGCCAAACCAAAACTAAAACAAAGGAGCTGGGGATGCAAGTCTGTGCAAGGGCCCTGGACTCGATTTTCTGTATCTAGAATGTCCCACAACAGCCTCGTGTTCAGAGCTGGGGCTTTTGGAAGGAGACTGGACGGTGGGATACTCTACTCATCAGTGGATTCATTTAATAATGAGTTCAGCAGCTGAACATGCTATTAGGTGGAGGCAGGGATGGGTCACTGGGGCATCACTTGGAAGGGTACATTCTTACTTCTCTCTTCTCTATGCTTCCTGGCCACTGTGGAGTGAGCTGCTTATTTCTGACTGATAGAGCCAAAATAAACTTCTCCTCCTTTAAATTGTAGGTGCCCAGTATTCCGTCCCAGTGTCTGAGACATGCAATTTCATGTGGATTTTGATTTGATTATGTATGGTAGACACTAGAAGCAGGGTTGGGTACACACTGTGCCCTTTTCTACATTGCACTCCCTTGCTTATCCTGTCTATGTTCCAGTAAGGCATAGTCTAGCATGAAAAATACCACATATTAATGTTAATAGTTTATGATTTGGGGGCTGGCCAAATAGTTCAGTGGATTAAAGTGCCTGCAAGCAGGCACAGGGGCTTGGGGTTTGATCCCCAGGCTTCCTCTGCCAGCCTTGCCCCTGGTGCGCACTGAGATGGCAATTGAGACTGGGCGTGGTGGCGCACACCTGTAATCCCAGCTCTTGGGAGGCTGTAAACAGGGGATCACTACAAGTTCAATATAGTAGTGAGACCCTGAACACCCTGTAGATCCTTCCCTAAAATACAAAAAAAAGCTTATGATATCATGGGACTATAATGCTAATTGTGCAGTGCTATGGGTTGGACGTACTGGGCACAGCTTATGAATTAATTTATGTGAAAAGACCAGGAAGGACAAATCTACAGACTAAAAGCAGGTTAGTTGTTGCCTGGGCATGGAGGTAGTAATGGAGATGAAATGCTAATGGTCATGAGGAATCTTTTGGGTGGGATGCAAATGTTCTAAAACTGGAGTGTGATAATTTTTGTATAACTTCAAGTTTACTAAAATACATTGCAATGACCCTTTAAATGCATGCATCTTACAGTAAATAAATTACATTCAATAAAGTTATTGGGAGGGAAAAAAGCCAGGCACAGTGGCATACATTTCTGGGATGCTGAGGCTTGAGGACTGCTGAATCAAGAGTCCAGCCTGGGTATTGTAATGAAACCCTGTCTGAAAAAATAAAATACAAAACTAGGATAAGGTTGTAGTACAGTGTCAAGGTTCTGGGCTCAATCCCAAATACTATTAAATAAATAAGCATAGTTAAATGGTCTTTTACATTATTATTCTTTTTTTGTTTTTTGAGAAAGGGTCTCTATATATAGTTTAGGCTGGTTTTAAACTTGTGGCAATCCTCTTGCTTTAGCTTTCCGAGTGATGAGATTATAGGCATGTGCCTAGATTATATCGTCTACATTATTAACACTACTGCGTTACACTTCTATTTCAATGTGCTGGAAAAAATATGGGAAGAAAGACTTAAAGTAGAACATATAATATGCTTATTTTTATTGTAACAGAAAAAAATTATAAAAATACTATATTTAGGAAAAGAACATCTTTGCTTAAGCCATGTGAGAAATAGATATACTATCAACCCCTCTCCCTTCATAAACATCAGAGATGTAAAAGAAACCTACAAGAGCAAAAAGCATTAGCTTTACAATTCCTTAAAGAATCTCTTGACCATCACGTCTGATCATCCACTGTTTGGAGAGCTGACGTTCAGTCAGTTGTTCTTTCAATAAATTTAAATATTTTAGAGACCTCACATACAGTCAAAGGCAACGTAAGTTATCTTCCCACAGCATATTTTTAGTATTGATTACTGAATGCATTGGGGTTTTCAAGTCTCTTTTCCCCTACGGTCTTCCCTAGCCCCTTTTCCTATTCTTTCTGTTTCCATTCTGGCTTTTCTCTTGTTCTCTACAAATTCTACCATCCACCCCTTTCTTAGTCAACTGCGAGCTTCATCTGAACAGTCAGCCTTTTCCTGGGGGAATATGCCCTGCTATTTACCTAACTTGGCCAGCTGTTTGATCCCAGAATCCTACCACACTCTACCATTCCACTTCCACACATCAGCATTTTCAAAGCAACACCACAGGTCTTTTACAAATTCATTTTAAAGATTCCTTATTGCCCTATATTTACAAGCAAAGGAACTCACTTTTTTTCCTAGTAAATTTATCACATCCATAATTACTAATATGGGTACATCTGACTAAGTATGACAAAAGTACATGGGGAAGGTGTGAGGAGGGTGAAAGAATAAAGTTATATTAGCAAGACAAATAGAGCAAACGGCATTGGTGGCAAGGGTGGGAAAATGTTTTCTTATACACTATTGGTACAATGGAAATCCAGTGGACACTTGGACTGATCTGCCAATTTTTCCCCCCATTACTGGAGAGTGAACCTAGCCGCATGCACTAAGTTGCCCGGGCTGGCTTTGAACTTGTGATCTTTTTGCCTCAGCCTCCTGAGTACCTACAATGGCATGTAGCTCAGTTATATCCTAAAATTTAAAGCTGGCATATTGTTGAATACAGTTAAATCCATTTTCTACCATTATATTACAAAAATACTTGAGCCAATACCCCAAAATCTCTACATCATGACAGTCACTGTATTATTTGCATTGTATAGTAAACTCACTAAGCTTTACATTCCAAACAGGCAGGAGATAAATCTGTTTTGTTCACTGTAATATACCCAGTTCCTTGAGTAATGCCAAGCTCAGAGGTGGTGTTCAATAAGATTTGCTGAGTGCATAAATGAATGATAGAGCACTGGGGAGCTGGTTTATCCCTGAATCTCCATTGAGGCTTCCCAAGTGAAGAGGAATTTTTCATTTGGAGTGGCTAAGTTTTACTGAGTTCACTGGCCATTGGCCACTACGTATTACCAGGTATTATGAGCTGTTTGTCAAATACATGATGCTGATCATCAGAGCAAATGGCAGATGGATTTGAACACTCAGTGCAAACCAGTAACAAAACAAATGTGCTATCATTTTTGAAGCAAGTTCCGTGCCTATCTTGGTGGTAAAGGACTCTGGCTTTGCTGAGTAACCACACGGAGGCCAGACTTTTCTTCAATTCAACTATTATTACTGAAAAAAAATCTGTCATTACTGTATTGTTTATGTTTGTCCGTTTTACTTTGATAAATATAAGATTTAATCTTCAGAGTAATATTTTAAGAATGAAATATCCAAGAGTAAAATATTAATTTTTTTGTCACTGGGCTCTTCAAGTTATGTAACTTGGCTTTACGTGATACACAGCTTTTCAGTGATGGAGAAAATCATGAAAGAAAAACACTGGTCCTATTGAGGTTGTGATAAAACACAACCTTTCAAAGGCTTGAAATAACATTGCATCATAAAGACACACGAGGGCACTCTAATCAATTGGCAAGGAGAAATAGAAAAGAGGGAATTCAGGTTGACATTTTAACAATCATACTGCATCACAGATTGGTAAAAATCTGAATGCTTGTAATTTATCACAAGAGATTTTCTCTTCTTGATCCAAGTTCTAGGAAGCCAAAAGAATTGTGTCGTCTGTAAACCGGAAAGAAAAATATAGTACCCTCAGATTCAGGGTGATGACTAACCACATCCCTCTCTAATGATTAATTAAACTGACCTTGGGGCAGGATTTACCCCTTTCAGACAAAGGTCTTCTAGATAATCTACAACTGCACTTGATGTTCTCCTTGTCCTCCACTGGGAGTAGGCCATGAACTTATTTCTTTGCTCCTTGTGTTTTCCCGGGGGGTACGCTAATGGTGAGTTAAAAATTTGTATCACTAGAAATACAACAGCATTGGCAGGAAGGAGCACACACAATTGAACAATCTATTTCATGGCCTTTTCAAGTTTTTAAATTTGTACATACAGCTAGAGCATAAAATTTTCTCCATCAAATCAATAAATATAGTATAATACAGACTTAAACGACTTTCCAGGCCTTTAACAAGAGTAACAATAGCTCTACGAAGAGCTGCAGACACTGAGGGAATCAGTCTCATTCACAAAGGATTATCATTAATCTTAAAGTCACATTCAAATTTGTGCTTCAGCAAAACTATAAATAATTCCATTGTCTTAGATCTTTGGGGTCAGATGTAATACTTAAAATGGAAACTTTGAACGCCAAGGGTATACTGTGGTTGCATAATGAAACTGTTTACTGGCTAAGCTAGAAGGTTTTCTCCATCTCTGGAACTTTCAAGGAAGTACACATGCTGCTTTCTTAACCTTCTTACTATTTTGTCCACTTTAATCTTTAATCTGTTTGAATGACTAGATTTCTGGCCATGGAGTTGAAGACTGTCAGTGTATGTAGTACTTTGTGTTCCATTATTTTTTGAACTCTATAGTTTCTTTCCTAAACCGTATGTACTGGCCATTGGGGTGTATCCTTTAGGTTCAGTCTACATGCAAAGCCAGCTATGATCTAAAGTGTGCTAATTTAGAAGAGACATCTCCAATTTTCTTGTTCTAAAATTCTTCTAATTGGAAGTACAAAATGAACTTTCTTTCCTCAATACTGTCAAACAAACCAGCCTAAATACTGCATATTATAAATACAGGCAATCTCACCTTGTTCAACTTGGCATCGTCTTGCAAGTGATGAATTATTTTTTCCTGCATCCTAGTTGTTTTTAAAAGATCTTTTATCTTTTCACTAGCTGCACCAGCATCTTCAAGATCTGAAATTGTCTTCACTTTCACTCAAATGGTTTTGCAAGCTTGTGATTGAGATTTTAAGTTCCTCTGTACCTCTTTGACTCTACTTCATGCGATCTATTTCTTTCCTGTATTGCTCATTCAAGGAATCTGTCATTTTTCTAATCTCCTCTTTTTTTTTTTTTTTTTTATCAATGTCTTCTTTAGAAGCAGTTATTAATTCTTTTACTGCAGAGTTTTTTTTCAGATTGGGTTTCCTCCCTATGTTTCTGTATTTGATTCTTTACTTCAGATGCTATGAGTTCAGAGAATTCCTTTTTTATTTCAGAAAATAATTCCACTGAGTTCCTCTATGACTTTCTGCTGTTGCTTATTTACTTTTGACACTATTAATTCATACATTTCAGCTGAGCTAGTGTCCTCTGCACTTGTTCTGGGTGGGCATTGGGTTTCCTCCATATGTTTCTGCATTTGATTCTTTACTGCAGATGCTATTAATTCAGGGATTTCTTTTTTCATTTCCAATCTGAGTTCCTCTATACCTTTCTGCAGCTGTTTATTTTAGAAGCTGTTGATTCATTGCTTTCAGCTGTGTTATTTCCAATTTGTTCTGTGTTAGTGTCCTCTGCACTTGTTATGGGTGGGCTTGGGTTCTGAGATTGCATTTTGCTCCTTCTCGTTGTCATTTTGTATAGCACTGTCTTCTGATCTTTGTTGTAGAGCTTTGGTGCAGTTATAACCTTAGCACCTACTGAAATTCAGGTGCAGATCTACAAAGTTTGGATTTATCCAGCTGTGCCTGGCTTGGGGCTGGCTGCTGTGTTCAGCTCCTTCCTGCTGCCAACCTTGGGAGTGAACCTGTTGTGTCCCTCTGGCAAGATGTTCTGCTCCTGGACTAGCTGGTTGGATCTATTCTCTACACTCTCCCCTGCAGAGGTTGCAGCTGCAGAGTTTCACCCCAGGCCTGTATGCCAGGCCTAAGCTGAGTCTGAAGGGGACCAGGTGGAGTAGGGGGAGAGGAAGCTCTCCCACATACTCACTGGGCCTGGGCTAGGGCTGGATCTGGGGGTCCCAAGAATGCAGCAGAGGCTCTCCCTCACTGGGCGGGAGTGGGGGGGGACTGCAGAGTGGTAGGAGGGCTCCACGAGGGTGGAAGAGGGTCTCACCCACACTGCGCCTGGGCTTGGACTGCACAGGCCCTGCCGGCGTAGGGTAGCCGGAAGCTCTCCCACACACTCACTGGGCCTGGGCTAGGGCTAGATCTGATAAAGGCAGTCATTAAAATCATTTGAGTTGGTATCTAAGAAGGATCTAACCAATTATTTCATGTGACAGTCACCGTGTCTTTGTGTGGATGTGTGAAAAGTCACCAAGATAGTGATGTGCAATTGTTAGAGAACTATACATGGTATCATGGAAGCTAAATTTGGATAGTAAAAGAATGTTTAATTTTAGTCAGGCATAGTGGTCCATGCCTATAACCCCAGTACTCAGGCAGGAGGATCACTACAAGTTTAAGGCCAGCCTGAACTACATAGTGAGATCTTGTCTCAAAAAAGCAAAATGAATCAAAATTAAATAAAAATCTAATCTTGCCTAATTGGTTTACTCTGACAAGGGGCCCCACGAGGTTATGAAGTTTCTAAAGTTGTTGTTGTTTTTTTTTAACCAATAACATTTTTTTGGGGTGGGGGCAATAGCCCTTTTTAAGGTCTTAATTGAACAAAACAGATTTAAAGCTAATTTTAGCATATTAAAGTGCCTGCAAGCAGGTGCAGGGGCTCAGGGTTGGATCCCTGGGCCTGCCACGCGGGCCCAGCATCCGGGGCAAACAATGCGGGGCAAACTGAGATAGCAATTGAGACTGGGCGTGGTGGCACACACCTGTAATCTCAGCTCTTGGGAGGCTGTAAACAGGGGATCACTACAGGTCCCATCTAGTAGTGAGACCCTGAACATCCTGTAGACCCTTCTCTAAAATACAAAAACAAACAAACCAACAAACAAAAGCTAATTTAATAGCCTTGAAGTATGCATTCTACCTTCCTTTCTTGAAGACATACCCTAACACTGTGCCAGGCCCTGTGCACTGCTCCTGCCAGCACTAAGCAACAGACTTCAGAGACTTGGGTTCAGATAGTGACTATCACTTTTCATCTGTATAACTACTTAATCTATGTAATCTTCCCCAATCTATCATAGGATAGGCTTGCCTTGAATTCAACTACTCCATAATAGGTAGCAATCAGTCTTTTGTTGTTGTCATCCACTTTGTGTTTTTGAGACTGGGTCTCAAGAAAGGATAAATTATTACAGTGTAGTTCATGCTGGCCTTGAACTTACTATGTATCCCAAGCTACCTTGAATTCATGGCCATCTTTCTGCTTCAGCCTCCTGAGTGCTAGGATTATAGGTATGTGCCACAAAGCCCAGCTAAGTATTCTTTCCTCCAGGTTATTGCTTACTGTAATCTTGTTTATTTTACCCTGTGATCTTTCCTTAACAGTATTCACTTCCCTTGACAATCCTTCAAAATTATTTATTCAACTATTTGGGGATGCCAACACACTATGTGCCAGGCAATTGTCTGTCTACATAAAGAGGAAAGACACAAAACCCATTATGGGTGCTACAAACAGCAAGTGTGTCATGGAAGCATATAACAGGGGTACCTAATTCACAGAAACCTTGAAGAAGTACTAAGCAGAGACCTGAAATATATGAAGACATTAGGCAGGCCAAAAAAAAAAAAAAAGTATGTGGCAGATGATAACATATTCCTGAGACAAACAAGGGCAGGTTGAATTTCAAGGAACTGGATGGAAATTTTCTGATAAATGGTTGGAACACAGGAAGTAAGAGAAGAAAGGGCTAGATATGGGGGAGGAGACAGGCAGGGCCATATTCTTCAGGGCCAACTCAACATAGTTAAGAAATATGATTTGTTTTGTTTTTATGAAACTCTTCAATTTAAAATCACTGCTGGAATTCAAAGTAGAGGATGCTGTTGAGTTGGTCAAGACTGCAAATGCCAGAGGACCAGTTACAAAATCTTCCTGAATTGCAAATAACCAGTCAAGGGCCAGCCAAATAGCTCGAGGATTAAAGAGCCTGCAAGCAGGTGCAGTGGGCCAGTTTCGATTCCTGACCTGTCCTGCAGGCCCTGTCCCCAGGGCTTGCTGAAATGGCAATGAGAATGGGTGTGGTGGCACACACCTGTAATCCCAGCTCTGGGGAAGCTGTAAACAGGTGGATCACTCCGAGCGTGATCTAGTAGTGAGACCCTGAACACACTGTAGACCCTTCC
>NW_004524612.1:14773265-14796053 GCF_000260255.1 Octodon degus
AAAAAAAAAAAAAAAAAAAAAAAAAAAAAATACCCCCCAAAAAACAAGTGACCAGTCAAAAGAACATGTATAAAGGCAGTTTTAATGAGAACAAAAATATACCAATTTAAGAAACTTTCATTAAGGTGAATCAAGACGATTTGGCCACAGGCTGTGTGGGGGAAAGATACTCAAGAAAGTCCTAATCGCAAGAACAAGAATGTGCTCAATAAAATGTTTCATCGTATAAAATGTGTGTGCAGTGCTAGGTATCAAACTCAGGGCCTCGCACAGGCTGGATATTCCACCACTGAACTATACCCCTGAACCCTATGATATAAAATTAAAACACACTCTACTTCATGTTCCTTAGCAATACACAAAGGAAGCAGCATATATATTATATAGCCATCAAAAGATGGATAAAGAAAATACATTTATATACAATGGAGTACTACTTTGCCATCAAGATAAATTTCAAGGGCCAGCGAGATGGCTCAGTGGCATAAGTGCTTCCCTGGCAAGCACAAGGGTCTGAGTTCAATCCCTGGTTCTGAAAAAAAAAAAAAAAAAAAAAAAAGATAAACTTGAGGCACTTATGGAAAATGGATATAACTGGAGAACATGTTAAATGAAATAAGGTTCAATATTGCATGGTTTCTCTTACATCAGAAACAAACATATACATATATAGGCAAAATAAAAGATAAATAGAAAAGTCCAAGTGATTGCACAAATTATCTACTTCATTGTTTAAAAAATTTTTAACATATTAATTTGCTTCATTCAATTAATGTCCCTTAGTTCACTGAAGAGAAAGTTTTGTGCTTTTATCTGTTTCTTCTTTGTAAGAATCTTTTTTGTGTGTGACCTTTACTGTGAATAACATTTTGGCCATTCTTTTAAGATTATGATGTAGTACATTGACTATTGTTATTCTCAAAGTACTTTGTTATAAAATTCTATTTTTCCATAGAAAGAAGAGTGCTTCTTTATATTTTTTTTATTAACAGTTACTGGTATTACATCAAAATAGAAAAAAATTAGACCATGGCAAGATTTATTCAAAAAGTTTGAAAAGCACACATGAGTATAACTTATTGCACAACAATGCTTTTGAGAATACTTCAGTGTATTGATAGTGAGACAGTCAGGGACCACCATGGGGGGGGTCATTAAAGTTCCTGGGCATAGTAAATTATTATCCTTTATTAGGAAGGATAAATTATCATTTATAGGATAATAATAATAATAATAATGTTGCTTCTGTGGCCTGGTGCCTTTTCCAACAGACATCATGAGATTATGACGGAACCACAAAAGCAGAATATTGACAAAGGATGACAAAACTGTCACCAACAAAAACACCTAAAAAAAAAAAAAAAAAAAAACAAAAACCCAAACCCAAAGCAAACCAAAAGAAAAACACCTAAATAAATCCTCTGGTTTTATTTGCCCTTAGATGAGTTAATAACCAGTTTTAGAGATTATACAACTTGGTAATCAGTTATTAGTTTCCCACTAGGTTTGCTATAAATAACACCTCTGACATTGGGGCTATGATAAGTAACAGTTGCCTAGGTTACTTTTCAGGATCTAAGAATTTTTGCTGAGAAAGATAACTATACACTTCAGACTACAGATGTTTGATAGGTGACTGGAATGGGATAAGGGCTTGGCATCTCTGCCTTTATACTGTCTGTTTCTTCTGCTACCTTTTAACCTTTGGGCCAGATTCTATACAGCTGTATAAATAGACATGTCGTTTGCCTATTGGAATTCAAACAGATCTTTCCTTTCTTTGTCTACCACTACCTGTATGCTTCTTCAGGAGCTTCAAAAGCTGAGCATCTCAAGCCCTTCAGTCACATCACATCATAAAGCCCAGACTGAACTACAAGACCAGGATGTTTGCACAGGATGATGGCAAAAGATACAAAAGTAGTTTCAGCAATTCCAGGCCTACAGAATATTACCAGGCTTTAGCTTACCCAAGCAAATGAATAAAAGCTTGCTGTTCCCCTTGTTATGGAAGTGGCCTGCTCCCTCTTTTTAATCAGTTGAATCCTGGAATTAAAGTCTTGCCTTTCTGTGTGTGTGAAATTCTTGGCTTGGTCTCCTTTCCAGTCATGACTGGTAACAACAGGAATTCTACATTTGTAGATCCCCATCTTTAAATATCAAATGACTAGTAGTGTACAATAGATAGTTTCAAAGTAAAGGAGGAGGTAGCAACAACAGAAGACATCCTTTTCCTCTGAGGCATCTTTTGTTTTCTTTTGTTTTGTTAAGAAGGGTCTTGCTACATAGCCCAGGTTGGCTTGAAACTCAGGTAGGATTCTCCTGCCCCAGCCTATGGCATGCACCACCATGCCCAACTTGTCTTTTGAATCTACTTGTCTTTTTGAATCTTAAAGGAAAAGATAATTTTCTTTTTTCCCCTTCCATCTTTTCACATTTCTAAATAAATTAAGCAGGAGGATTTCATGAGCAAAGTATATGTAAAGTAAACCCTGACTCTGATATCATCACAAGTGTTACTGCAAAAACTTTCATACTTCCCTGATTCCTTTAGCTGGGCTACCAAGCACAGCTTTTTCTTTATTGAGAACAGAGGGCCTGTGTTCAACTTTTAAGGTACCATGCTCTTTTCCTTGGGTTGGTTTTTTTTTTTGGCGGGGGGGTGGGGGGGGGGGGGGGGAACCAGGGATTGAACTCAAGCCCTTGTGCTTGCCAGGGAAGTGCTTATTCCACTGAGCCATCTCCCCAGCCCCCTTCCCATGCTCTTTTGATCCTATAAACTGAACTCTCCTCATGCAAGACCCTTTTTGATACTGGAGATTGAACCTAGGGCCTCCTGTATACTAAAGCGCTCCACCGCTGAGCTACATCCTTAGGCCCCTACCTATCCTTAACCGTTCAAGAGTTACCTTTGCAGGAAGTGCCTGTGACTTCTCTAGTCATCTGTAGCCTCAGTTCCCAAAATCTTGAAATGCCTTTATTTGACCATGAACACAGCCCATTCTGATTTTGGCTAGCTTTTTGGTCTTCTTCTCTAGATTGCTGTTTCTTTTAGACAAAGGCTGTAACTTTCAATTCTGCATTGTATGTTTAACACACAGACCCTTGAGGCAAACTGATATTCTCAAAATTTACTGATCTACATCCTTCGTGTTGTAAATGACTTAAAGTGTTTTTGAACTGAATCTACTTTTAATACTTTCTCTGACCTCTCAAAAAACACCTAATGAGGGGCTGGGGAGATGGCTCAGTGGATTAAGTGCTTCCCTGGCAAGCACAAGGGCCTGAGTTCAATCGCTGATTCCGCAAACAACAACAACAACAAAAAAAAACCAATAAAACAAAACAAAACACAAAATGATTATCAAGTGGGGGTGGGTGAGTTATGGGCTTTGGAAAAGCATTCTTAAATAATTATATAAATAGGAAAAAGAAAATAAATCTTTTATTTTTATATAGCATTTACAGAAAATAAAGCTTGACAATAACTTGGCTTCAAAATTATGGATTTTCAAAGATTGAGAAACAGCATTTCACATCTACTTTTCTATTTTGGGATAAATTAAGTTGTTACCAACTCAGTTTAGTGGGAATAAAATGGCTTGAAACAAGTTCTGAAAAGCTTTCTGTAAGTCAAGTGTTTTGGATGTAAAATTTTCCTTTTCCAAGAATACAAGCATGTTCTATCCAGCCTTGTCTATTGCGGTCCATAAAGTCCTAAAATGTTGTTTTAACATTTTCTTCTTTGTCCAATCAAATCCTCAGTAGGGTTGAAGACTTAAATCCTTCAAGAGCACATTGCAATTGCTTTCTTTCAATTCTAAAGCTGTTGAGGGTCTGTGGCAGGAAATTTTAACAAGTGACTACGTAATGCCCGTTATTTTCAACTCTCGGTTCTGATCGAGTCTATTTTCTCAACAACCGCTGAGATACAGGCCACTCAAGGGCTTGTTGAGTTTTGAAAAGTTGGTTAACAACCTATTATAACTGTTATGGGTCACTCAGAATAGGAACCAGATCAGCCAGGTTGGAATTTGGAAAGCCGTTTATTACTGAGCTCAGGGCCCCCCAGTCTGCTCTCACGCAGGAGAGGACCGAAAGGGCGGCAGCCCAAGAAGCAGGAAGGGGTTTTAAACCTTGGAATCACATTGCGTTTGATAAGCAAATTTACTGTCTGACACAAAATAAAGCTTTTAGAGTGATTGGGACCAGGACTTGAACTACATTTCCTGGGGCTGTTGTTTCAGTTTCTGGTTAATTTGCACCTGAGTACCTGCAGGCAGCCTTGCATAGCCTGAAGGTTATAAGGAGTTAGAAGTCTTTGTTTAAAAGGATTGGTGAGTTTTATCTAGCAAACTACGGGTAACAGCCACTATTTACTAAACAATCTAAAACAATGGGTGGGTATGCATTTACAACAGAAAGCACAAGATTCACCCATATAGCCTAAAATGTGAGTTAACCCATTACAATAACATCTATGTGGAAGCTGAGAAACAAGACCACGCATAGTTAACAGAGCCTAACCTTAGCTCGCAAGTGAAGAAGACATTTGACAGTCAACCTCACGTTTGAGTTTAGAGAGACGGCAGAGTGATTAAAGATATCCGGGCAGTTAAAAGGGCTGCAGGGCGAGAGAGTTGAAAAATCAAACCTCAATCACAAAAAAGCAGCTTTCCTCAGCCCACTTCTCTGTCCAGTTCTTGGCTATCACCCTTTCTTTGCGATTCCCAGCTCAAGGAGGAAACGACGAAGTCCGAAAGGCTATGGGAGCACCTTTGCCCTCTGACCGAGCACCGAAGACTTACCAGTTTCATGTCGGACTTTAGGATGTTTAATATCAACCTCCCCGCTTCTCAAATCCAGAAAACGTCTTCCGGTCTCCGCAGGCTGCCGCCGAGAGCGTCGCGGAAGTTGGGAGTTTTTCCTCCTCGCACCCCTTCCCAAAGGCATCATGGGAAGTGTAGTCTTCCCCGGCACCATGTGAACTGTGGTCGGCTTTCCTTTTCCTCCCTTTTCTTTCGAAAGCCTTCTTCCGTCAACTCAAGTTTATCCTCACCGCCAATTCATCCTCCTTCTCCACCCCAGCATGATATCATGTCCCTCGTA
This sequence comes from Octodon degus, assembly GCF_000260255.1. NCBI lineage: Eukaryota > Metazoa > Chordata > Mammalia > Rodentia > Octodontidae > Octodon > Octodon degus. Next base: position 14,778,375 of record NW_004524612.1, read on the forward strand.
TGGGGCCGAGTCCCAGGGTATTCTGGGATGTGTAGTCCCCACGGCTCCACTCTCCCTTTCCCCTCCTCCCCGTGGGAAGGCGGCTGGGCGCGATTCCTGCCGGGAGTTGTAGTTTCTGATGATCTATAGACGGTGACCCTAGAGGTTTTACTTAAGTGAAACAAAAACTACAACTCCCAGGGATGCTCGGCTGCAGCAGGTGGGAGCGGGGCTGTTGATATCAATATGGCGGTTGTCATCCAGACAAAGACAGTCAGTCTGATGTGACTGAGACAAGGGAGGTTTTTCAGGGGAAGACTGGGAGATAGGGGCCTCCCCTCCCCCTTCTCCTCTTCCTGAGCCGGCCTCTAGCCCGCCCCAATCCCTCCCGTCGGGCGCCCCGCGCGGAAGACACCCCTCCCCCTCCTGCTTCCCTCCTCCCTACCTCAGCCCTTCGCACTGGGACGGCTGGGGAGGGGGTTGTGCCGGGCGGAGAGAACTCAGCGAGGATTCTGAGGTGAGTCGTGCGGTTTGAAACCGGGCTACCTCAAGTATCTCCTTTCCCTTTACTTAAAGGAAAATAAATTGAGGGGTCTTGGGGAGAAAGTGAGTGGGAGCCAGGATGAGTCTCTTTGAGCAACCAAACCGAGAGGAGGGAGGGCGCACGGAGGGGGGGTGGTTTCGGAGGGGGTGACCCGGACGTGGAGTGCGGGGTGGGGCAGTTTGTGGGGGGCGGTAATGGAAAGGCTTCGATTGCTTCTCAACTCTTTGGTTCTGGTTTCCACCAATGTGGGCGGAGGTAGGGTCTTCTGCGTGGAGTTTGGGAAACTGTGAGGTGCTTTTGAGGTGTGTCGGTTTGTTTGGGGCGTATAACTGTTGTAAACTGTGTGACGCGTTCTCGCGTACTAGCTCGTCTTGGAGGAACGTGCGGAAATGGGAAGTTAGATAGCCAGCGTCCAGGCTTTTCCTGGGCCTGGGCTGGGGGCGTGCGTTTGTCCTGGCGCTGGACGTTTGGGCTGGAGACGTGTTGTGGGGTATCTGGTGGACTCAGCAACTCGTTCGTGTCCCAGTGCCCGCTCACACTCGGCACCCGCCTCCGTCCCCTCCCCTAGACAAATCTCCACCCCAAACTCCGGGCTAGAGGATCGTAGAGATGAGGTGATGTGGAGATGGATCTGTGCATCCTGAAGTAGGCATAGGTGGGAAAGGAGAAATGTTTCTTAATATTTTATTCCGGAACCGTGTTTTGGTTACACGATTGGGGCCACTTTGAAAGGTGACCTCCACCCACCTTTACCCCGAAACAGTAGGTAGAGGTATCTTGTAATTTTTGTGTCCAGTAGATAAGTAATTACTTAAAATTTGGGGGCATGGGGCGTGAGGGTCGAGAGTGGTGGATTGCATACACGTCTGTCTTCTAAAGAGAGAATTTTTCTGTGTCCTGACATAGGACGATTTATTTATTGTAACAATAATAAAAAGCTGTTGGAAATTATTAGCGGGGAAGAGGGCTTGCGCTGAAGGGCTCTGCTTGTATTTTTCTTCTACCCCACCCTGTTCTCACATTTGCCTGAAAGCTCCTGTGGAAGAGTGAGGAAGCATTGGGTGAGTGAATAGAAGAATGCAGTTGGCAGTGAAGATACTGCACTGTGTGAAGTTGTATAGTATAAAGTGATGGTTATTTTTGTGTACACTGAAGCTTTTTTGAAAAATCCTTCATATATCATGTAAGATAGAGTGATTTGACTAGTTAATTTCTCTAGGATCCTGCAACTTTAGAAACCTTTGCCTTCTCCCTCCCTTCTCTTTCCCTTATTTCCTTCCTCCTTCCCTCTTTCTTCTTTCTTTCCTTAGTATAGGCTTTTCTTTTTTTGATGGATATTATGCCTCCTTTGCCGTTATTTTAGTTTGTACTAATATGGTTGTGCTTTTTATGATTTTACTGTAAAATACATCAAGTGAAAAGGACTCATGTTTTATTTTGCTGGTAATTTATATCACAGGTAATTATTACAGCTAGTCAATTCTGTAGTACTTTGCACTAAACTTGTTAAAATTGCACAAATAAATTGCTAGATCTAGCTGAATTATGTATGTAAGTCCATAAAATTTGATTTTCTTTCAGTTTTCATTTCAAGTTAAAGGGAAGAGGAGTGCAACATCTCTTGTTTCTCACAGTCTTTAATATTTAATAACATTACACCAGGAGAATTTAAGATCGTATATTTTGTGCTTCCTTCAATCTGAAATATAACTTCTTCAATAACCTTTCTCATGTGACAGTTTTTATGGACTTTGAAGGAATTGGCATAATTTCTATTTATACTGTTGAGGGTTTAATGTATTTATGTATTCAGAATTTACCAATTCTTAAATCTGCTACCTATCAGTAATGATGTTTGAAGTCTGTAAAAATGGAAAGTCACGTAGATATGCTGTATAATTTTATAGTAGGTTCTATAACCTTTGATTTGAAATTTCTGCTGTTGCTCATTCACGTAGATAAGGGGTACTATAAGCATGAGGTAGCATATGTAGATTGACCTGAATAGAAAAACTATTTGTTTTCTAAATCCCAAGTCTTATATATAAAATGTGTCATACCAAAGCTGAGCCTTTAGTTTTTAGATGTTTTGATTTCTAAAGTTACTTGTTTTAAGCTTGCATCTTAAACTGAAACATTACTTTGCAAAAACTGGAGAAAAATTCTATATAACTACACAGTAGAGAATGTTTCAGTGATTTTCTGAAACACATTCTCACAGTCATAGAATTTAAAAATGTTTAACAATTATCTAAAAAATAAAATGTTTGTTAAGAGCAGAAAAGAGTAGTGTTTGGCTCACCTACCTTTTTTGTTTATATCCATGGAAATGCAAAAGTATTTACTGGGAAAATGTTCATTAAACTTTCTGACTGATAGTTGGATCAAAATCATTATGTGTATACCAGAAGTATTCTTTATACTCATTGGGCTGATTCTGTTGCATTTTAAGCACTGAGGCATTAAAATGATGTAAAGCCTTTACTGCAGGTTAAAGCATAAAACACTCTTAGCATGTGGAAGTCATGTGGCGTACAAATAAAGTAGAAAACCAGGGCATTGTTGCCTTTCCAGCTTTAAATTTCATCCCATAATAGTAAAGACATTTATTTTAATGTGATCACTTCTAAAAATATAGCCTTTATTATGGGAAGTTGAAAATCCAAACTGTTTCAAGCCAATCTGTTGCTAGTTTTGTGTACAGCATATAGAGAACACTTTGTGGTCACAAATGAGCATCAAGGAAAGGGATCTTTAGCTTTTTGTTAAATAAATGCCTCTAATAAGGCTTTATTTTTACTGTTGGGCAAGTATCAGTCTTGCAGGCCAAATACTTAAGGCATTAATACTAGAATTTTTTTAATAGTAGAATCTTAATAACTCAATATTTATAAGTTTTAAGATATATTACAACAAATCTACCATTTCATTCTGGCAATGTTGGTGGTGAGCATTGATTAGAATTCCATTGCTTGTTTCAGTATATGTTGAATACATTGGGAATATTCATCTCAATTTGTTCTTTTTGAGTCTACTATATGATATATTCAGTCCATTCCAGTTTTAAATTTTCAGACAGCCACCGTATTTCCTATAAAAGCATACTGCATTTGTTTTCTGTTCTTTACATGGCAGTTGTTATTTTTATTATCTTTATATGTATTTCTTTAAACTTGAATTCTCTTGAGAATTATAAATTTATCATAGACTGTTATTCTTCATGAATATTTGTTTAGTTAGTTTTTGCAGTACTGGATCAAACTTGGGACCTTGTGTTTGCCAGGCAGGTGATTATACCACTGAGCTATCTCCCTGGCCCTTATTCTTCATAAATAAAAGTTGGCATACTACTCAACTTTTAAAAAGCATGAACATTTGCAGATAAAAGTACTCAGTGAAAATGTGATAGTATTTTCTGTACCTGCTTTATTTAGGTTTTTGGCATTGAGACTTTGTTATTCTTTGGTTGCTTTTCTGTTAACTGCTGGCTTGTTCTTGTCAGTTTAGCAGAACTTATTTAAAAATTGTGAGTCAAACACAGCTTCTCTGGAGTGTCATATATGTTTGTCTACATATGTGGTCACATATATACAAAGTGTCTTTATGTTTCTTTATATATTTACCAGACATACAACATATAAAAGCCTCTAGGAACCAAAGAGTAACCACTAGCACATGCTGTCCAAAATTTAGGATTTGGAGATGCTTTATATCATTATACACCACTGTTTTACCAGATTCTGCCAACATATTAAATGAGAGCAGTTGGTTTGAAATTTTTCTCACAATAATATTAAGTAATTAATGTGTGGCATTGATTCTTATGTGCACCCAGATGACCCTTACTAGACCCAAGGTCCACTGTAGGCACAGGGTAAACCTTTTCCCAAGTAATTATTTGGTAAAATTTTCAAGTGGGTTGAAGCCGCAGGCCAGTGATAGCAGCATCACAAAAAAAATTAAAAAAAACATTTTATTTTTTAGATAATTGTTAAACATTTTTAAATTATATGACTGTGAGAATGTGTTTTTCCTAGTCTCTGCTTCTCCCGCCAAAAAAAAAAGAACACCACAAGAAAAACTTTTAGTTAACATCTATTTAAACATAACCTTGTGCTTTAGAAAACTTATTTTCCTTGACCTTAGATGAAACAAGTTGGAAATTTACTATAACGTTATCTTGAATACCTTCCAAGAGCATTCAGTTACTGGAAGGGCTTGGCTTTCACAATAGTTTTACCCTCATAGTGGCAATAAGCTGGAAGGTACAGTGTTTTTCAAGCAGTTGTGACAGTCTTAATGCAATATTTTACAGATCTGTAAGCAAATGGAGGGTTTTTGTTTGTTTTTAATATTTGTGAACAAAAGGAGAAAAGATAATATTTTGGTTAAACTTTAATGCAAATATTTTAAGTTTTGTTTTGACATTTATTTATTTAGTTTTTTTGAGACAAGGTCTCCCTATGCAGTTCAGGCTGGCCTTGAGCTCACTTTGGAGCCCAGGCTGGTCTCACAATTATCCTTCTGCCTCAGCCTCCCAAGTGCTGGGATTATAGGAGTGTGCCATCACACCCTGCTGTTTTAAACAGATGGCCCCAGACTCCTTCCTTTTAAATGATGATTCTAATTTACTCAAAGACCATTTAGGATTTTTTTTAAAAATAAGCTTAAAGTACTGGTTATTATTAAATATTTACTAAACTGCACATACTGGATATATTCTCTAGCTTCTCTGTCCATCTTATGTACAGTCTACATATGTTTTGAAAACGTTTACCAGTGCTCACAACCACATACACATTAAATTGTAGAGCTGCCACATAGCAGGAACTTGAACATTATAGTGACAGTTTTTTTTAATAGTTGTAGTTTTTATAGGGAAAATTATATGTTTTATAGGAAAGTCAAATACTGTGGGTACTGCTGAAATGAGGATGACTTTAATAATGAGCGTATCTGCCTTTTGATAAGGTAGTAATATTGTTAAAATGTGAGACTATTGTTCTGGGACCTAGTTAGTCAAGCCTTGGAGTCATACTCAGTCTTTGTCCAGTCATGGAATGAAGTAGATTTTGCTCTTTTTGTATATATTCACTTATTCACTCCTTATAATTATCTGCTTCTTTTTGTTCTATTACTATTCCCTTAGTTCAGGCCTTATTTCTGACTTTTGACATCAGTTTCTTAACTTAATCTTGTTGCTTTGAGGGTTTGTTGTTGTTGTTCTACACACTGACAAATCTTAGAACAAAATGTGAATTTGTCAGCCATATTTTGCTATAATATTAGTGACTCCTCAGCCTTTCAAATCAATTCCCAAATTGAGTCAGATAATCCAGACTTGGAATCATTCCACTTGTGTCCAATTCATGATTCTGTCCAATTCATGTGTGATCCTGAACAAATACTTTAAAATGAGTGTATATCAATTTTCCCACCTATGGAATGAGGGCAAAAGTAAGCATCTACTTCATATTACTGTGAACCCTTAGAATGCTGGCAAAGTATTTTTGGCATATAATTTTATAGATTTGTAGGAAATTGAAAAATCGAGAAAGCCTTGTACTTTTCACCCAGTTTCCTCTATTGGTTACATTGTACGTAAATTTAGTACAATGTGAAAACCAGGAAATTGACATAGGCACAATGTGTATGTATAGTTCTATGCCATTTTGTAACATGTAGATTATGTAACCAGCACCAACATGAAGATACAGTGCTATTCCATCAACAAAAAAATTGAATAATTCTTTTCATAAATTCTATTGTTTCATCAGTATAGCTAAGGAGAATACAAATTATTTGGTCTGTAACTTTACTCTTGTCTTCTGTAGTATAGCAAAAATTCTTATGAATCTATTAATTATCAGTGTATATTGGTAGTACAAAATGGTGAAGTTCATTTTAGTAAATTGTGCAATACATTTAACATGTATTGTTCTTTTCCCATTTTTTGACTCATTTTCTTCCCTCCATTTTATAATTTTTTTCAAGTTTTATGAAGGATTTCAATCCAGAATTATTTTCATGAGAATTTAAATATTTACAAGCTTTGTTTAAATGATCACCACAGGAAAAAAATAGGTCATTAAATTTTGTCTTCTTTGAGTTCCAGACATTATTTTTAATACTATGATAATTTGCTATGGAAAAAGACTAAAGAGCAAGTTGTTTTACTGGCAAGGGTAAGATAGATATTAGTGGTTCTTTTCTGATAAGTCAGTTCAGTTTCATGTTTACAGAGCTTTTCTTCGTGACTTTTTTTTTTTTTTTTTTTTTTTTTTGGTGATACATATATTTTTTTCTCCTTGGGGTATCAGTTTCCAGCTTTAATTTGTTTTGGTATACATTCTAAGCACTAATGTTTTAATTAGGAATCATTTAACTTCACATTTTTTGTAGGGATCCAGCTCCTTTGCATTGATGAAGTAGATATTGTGTGAAAAGAAGTAGTGTTGGTAACCTGATAAGCTAGTCTCTCTGCCTCTCATTCTAGGGATATGTGGTTTCTTGTGTCAGGTTCTCTTTCCATATTTGCCCCATCTGTCTTTCTTACTTCCCCCTTCCACTTCTGTTTGCTTTGTTCTAGTTTTTCCTAGTCTCTGCTTCTCCATAATTTTGACTTGTAGTCATTTGGCAAGAGAGGAATCTAAATGCATTGCATGACTATGAGGTAGATGCCTGTCCCTAGTAAAAGACTTAGGTAGAGGAGAGTGAAACACAGGAGGGAAGTTACTTTTTATGTAATCTAATGCTTAGGGGTGTTTTGTGTGTATAAAGTTTTCTTGTAGAGGTTGAACAGGGCACTGAATTAAACATGTCAGTCTAAGCAGTGCCTGTTGAACTACTCTGTGGGATAAATTGTATTGAACTCTTTTTTTCTCCCAAGGGTCAAACAATTTGCAGATAACAGTAAAAGACTTGCACTTTAATTTAGTACTGGCTTTTTGTGCTAGTCAGTTCAGGCAAGCAGAAAGATGACAAGGTAAGACTAGTTGGGGTTGAGGAAGGAGAATGGAAGAAACCTTACAGATGAGGATATATTATCTCTACAATTTGGACATTGTGGTGCTTCTGTTAAAAATAACATATACCTGGACACTGAATTGACTTAGTCAGTTCTAAATAAAGCATGAAAATATCCACAAGTCATTTTTCAGAATCCAGGTTGCTACTATTACAGAGCATTCCCTTTTTAAAATAAGAGACTCTTTTAAGATCGACCTATGTTATGTATGCAAATTTTTCCATCATTGGGGACAAGAGACTTTTTTCTTTCTTTCTTTCTTTCTTTTTTTTTTTTTTTGTAGTACCAGGGGTTGAACTCAGGACCATGTGTTTGCCAGGCAAGCACTTATTCCACTGAGCTATCTCCCCGGCCCTAGGGTCAAGAGATTTTAAAGCTTATTTCTTTACTATGCTAGCAACTAGAACATTCTCACACATTCTATATGGTGATAGCCTGTTGTCTTACAAAATGTCTCTGTACCTAATAAGCTTTTACAGTAAGTCAAAGCTAAAACAGTGCATTTTGTGCCTTAAAGTCAATAAATGGGACTTCAGATAGTGTGTGTTAATGAACATCTTATTCTACATACATCTGGCAATACGAGAATTGACTGAGTCAATTCAGTGTCCATGTACATGTTATTTTTAACAGAAGCACCACAATATCAAGAAAAAAACCTAAAACTTTTCTTCTTTTGTCAATATTGGAGTTAATGTTGATTTCAGGACTAACAGTTCCAAAGCCAAGTCTTCATATGTTGCCAAACTGGGGCTAAGATAGATAGATAGATAGATAGATAGATAGATAGATAGATAGATAGATATCTTTTTTTAAATATATAGAACAGGGTCTACAGGGTCTCACTATGTAGATCGGACTCATAGTGTTTTCAGCCTACCATGTGCTGGGATTACAGACATGCCACCATGCCCAGTCTCAATCATCTTTCAGTGTGCCCTGGAGGCAGGGCCAGCACGATAGGCCAGGAGATATGGTTTTAAATTTCATTTTGTTTTTGGAGTGGTTTTGTTGTTGTTGTTTTCATTTTATTTGTTTTGAGACAAGATATTGCTAAATCATTAAGTTGGCCAGGCTGTGCTTTAATTTGCAGTCCTCCTGCCTTGGCCTCTTAGAGAGTGGGCTCATAGGCTTGTGTATGTCACTGCACCTGGCCTGGCGATGAGACTTTTAGAAATAAGCATAAGTCAGTTGTGAGCAGCTAAAGAACTTAGAAGATTTGAGTCATACCATGAAGACAAAGGAGATCAAACAGTTGGGAAATCAAAGAATTCCAAGCACTTAGGCTGTAACAAAGAAAGAAAGTGGATCTCATCTTTGGTACATGAGAATTGTCTAAAAAAGTATTAAAATTTTATTGTCATGAGCATTAGCCGGATTCCTAAAAATCTCAGATGGGCCTGGGAATTTTTTTTTTTTCTTTTTGAGCCAGGGTTTCACCGTGCAGTTCAGGCTGGCCTAAATTCACTTTGGAGCCCAGGCTGACCTTGAACTAACTCTGTGATCCTCTTGCTTCAGCCTCCCAAGTGCTGAGATTACAGATATGTGCCACCACACCCAGTCTGCTTCATAATCTTAACCAGATAATTGTAATCAGTCTAGCCTTTAGGACACTTGGAAAATACACAAATAGTATCTTCTATCATTGGATAAATCTCAAATATCTGTTTGCTTATAATTAGAAGGTTTCCTTTCTAATATGTGTTAGTCTTATATTAAGTACTGCATATTAGTCTACTCTAAATTATGACATGTGACATGGGATATGCTTTGGGTAAGCATAAATCATTTTTAATTGTTGTTTGTGTGGTACTGAGGATTGTTACAGGGCCTCATGCATGTGGGGCAAACACTGTACCCTTACCTAAATGTCCCCCACTTTTGGGTTTTTTTTGAGACAAGGTCATACTATGTCATTCAGACTAGCTTTGAACTCACTGTGTAGCCCAGGCAGATCTCAAACTTTTGGTGATCTTGCTACCTCAGCTTCCCAAGTGCTGGGATTATAGGTATGTACCACCAGGCCCAGATAACTCCCTTTTTTGTAAAATTAAAAATTTGAGACAGGGATTCACTAGATTACCCAGGCTGGCGTCAAGCTTATGATCCTCCTCCAATAGCTTCTGAAGTAACTGGGATCATAAACATGCTTTATTATGTCCAGCAAACATGGTTATTTTTCAGGATGTTATATGTAACAGTATTATGTCCAAACCTCTAGTCTCTGTGGTAGCATCAGTTCATATTTTAAACACACACACACACACACACACACACACACACACACAGATTTTACCACTGGACTATCAACCATCTTCAACCTTAGCCCTCATGAATTAATTTCTTACCACTTTAAAAAGATCTGTTATCATTCTTAGAGTCTTAACATGAACCTTGGAGCTAGATTGTTTTGGTGCAATCTGATTTCCACTATTTACTCTGTAATACCCCACCATCTCCTACCCCTACTCCTAGGGCCTTTGCACAAAGTTGCATTGCCAGAGTTTTTTATTTTTTGCTTTGGTACATGGTCTTACTAATTTGCTAAGTTACCCATGGTGGACATGAACTTGGGATCTTCTTGCCTTAGTTTCCTAGAATGCTGGGAGTATAGACCTGCACTTTCACACCTGTAACTTTCTATAAAGCGTCTCAATTTTTCTGTCAAGTGGGTATAAGTAGTAGTAACTGTACAGAAAGGTTCTTACATATATGTAGGGCAACATTTGCAAGAATGTTGCAGAATCATGGTTGGCACAGATTTGAAGTAAGATACACCATTAGAAAAGAGGAAGGGGGTGGGCCAAAGAGGGAGATGAGAGAAAAGAGGAAAATAGTGGGTAAACATGAGTGGAGTATGTTATATGCTTGCTTAAATATATGTACTAATAAAAAAGATAGTTTATTATCTCACTATTGATTAGCCTATCCTTCTGTTCTCAAAGTACTTGTTCCCTTCCTTCATCCTTAGATTTTTCCTGTGTTGCAAATAGTCCCTTTCTTGTTTTTGTTTCCTTAGATAGGCACTTGCTGTGTTTTATTTTATTTTTTTGTATTTTAGGGAAGGGTCTACAAAGTGTTCAGGGTCTCACTACTGATTTGACTCCTAGTGATCCGCCTGTTTACAACCTCCCTGGTGCTGGGATTGCAGGTGTGCACCACCATGCCCAGTCTCAATTGCCGTCTCAGTGCACCCCCAGGGTGGGGCTAGCATGGCAGGCCCTGGGATCGAACCCCCTGCCCCTGTGCCTGCTTGCAGGTGCTTTAATCCGTTGAGCTATTTGACCGGCCCAAGGTTCCTAAAGAGGTGTGTGATGGAAATACTGTGGCAATTATGGAAAATGCAACCTTTCATATCATAGGTAAATGCCATTTATAGTTTGGTTTATTTTCAGGTGTTTTTCTTTGCATGAAAAAGAATCTTATTCCCTAATGTTTATTTGATAGTGGCATAGTGCTGCAATGTATTAAAAATATATATAGTGATTAGGTCCGAGTCCTTATAAAGACACATCTTTAGGGTTGGCCTGGGGTTTGAGCCCCGCCATGCTGTGCCGGCCCCACCCATGGGATGCACAGAGACAGTGATTGAGACTGGGTGTGGTGGCATGCACCTATAATCCTAGCACTGGGGAGACTGAGACAGGATCACTATGAGTCCAAGCTGCTTAGTGAGACCCAGTACCAAATAAATGAATAAATAAGATATTGAAAATTTTTAGAACCTGTGATTTACGTGTATCTTAATATTTTGTTTTCCTTACATTTTAGTTTGCAGTAGTCTCACCCACTTGCAATTCAATAGTATTTTTCTTTTATAAATAATCTTAAATTCTACCAATTGACACTTAAGCCATTTTTGTCAACCTACTTATCTTATAGACATGTCCTAACATTCATTTTGTTATTTAGATAGTATATACTTAAATTCTATAATTACAAGAACAACTGGCATATAGTGAGAAAATAAGCCAGTCTACTCTTGGTTTGCACATCACAGAGTATAAGCAGTACTAGCTGAATTAGCATGCCTGTTCACTTTGCTTTAGAAGAAGAATCTAGAGTACATGGGTTGATTTTGATGGTTAAGTTAAAGATGGCCAAGAGCTGCTTTCTGCTTGTCAGTACGGAACCAAAGGATTTTTGGTCATTGAATTATTCTCAAGGTAAATGTACTGATAACTGTTGCTTACTTAAATGATCAGGCTTCCAAACCCACAGACAGAAAAGCAAAAATAAATTTTAAAAAAACCTATAAGCATAATTTTAGATTACATTTGAATTTTGTCCTGCCTGACATTAGTAGAATTTGCAAGGGAATTTAGGAAGGGTAAGGACAGAAGGATGCCATTTGGGCCCTTTAAAGAAAATAATGCTCTTCTCTTAATTTATGTGCTTTGGTGATAGGAAGAGTATCCTTTTGGGGGGGGGGCATGGCAACAGGAGAAGAACTCAGGGCTTTCGTGCTGAGTTACATTCCTAGTCCTTTTTAATTTTCTGTCTTCACAGGGTCTCACTAAGTTGCTAAATTGCTCAAGCTAATGGACTGGGACATAAGATCATCCTGCTTGAGCCTCCCAGAGAGTTGAGATTATAGGGTGTATCACTGTCCCCAGCTGAATCTTTGGGTATGTGAGGTAATCAGGAATTTCTGTCTGTCTAGAAATTATTCAGTTATTTTTCTGGGTGCCACTTCCCTTTATGAGTTTTTTGTTATTGTTGTTAAGGGAAGGGAGTGCTGGGGATTGAACTGACAGCATCTTGCATGCTAAACACATATTCTATTCACAAAATGTATTTAATCACTTGTGTGTCTTCAAGTGCATGTGTGTGCAGGTGTGCATGTACACACGTTTCAGTGGCTACTACTAGTTGGCTTAATACTATTTAAAAATTCTATTTTAGGCCAGGTGTGGTGGCACATTCCTGTAATCCTAGCACTTGGGAGGCTGAGGCAGGAGGATCATGAGTTCAAGACCAGCATGTATTACAATGTCAGCTAAAGGCCAGCCTGAACTGCATAGTGAGACCCTTTCTCAAAAAGACAAAACAATAAACAACAACAAAACAATTATATTCCATAGTGTCTTCTGATTTTGGATTATCTTCATTTTTACTTTTGCAGAAGTTCTTTTAGCCAGTCTTCTGCCTTTTTTGTTGTTATTTTTTGTTTTTTGTTTTTTTGTGGTATTGGGGATTGAATTTAGGACCCTGCACTTGCCAGGCAAGCGCTTATTCTACTGAGCGATCTCTCTAGCCCCAGTCTTCTGCCTTTTAACCATCCTATTTCTTCCTTAAAATACATTTAGCATCTCAGTTTTCAGTACTTAAAACATCTTGATTGTAGCACAGCTCCAATTTTTGTCTTACTAGCACACTTTCAGTTTTGATTATATGCACTTTCAGAAAAAATGCATAATCTTGACGATATGAATTTATTAAGCTGACTCATTGCCTAATAAAAATAATGTTATTTAGAATTTAATCAGAGACTAATCAGAAAGGCCCAGAAAGTGACATTTTAGGTAGCCTAATAAATTATCTAGTAACTAACACTCAGTGAGAAATCTAACCTTCTTCATAACCTGATAGAATTTCTTAACTTCTCAAAGCTAAAGATTAAGGCAAATTAACACAAGTAGGTCTGTAAAAATTGTTAATTACTATTTCCATAGTTGGGGACAGTATTTGCCTTTCTTTCTGCTAATGATGGTGTTTTCTTTATTTAGAGAAACTGGAAGATTATAGAAAGATAAAAATACTTAAAACATCTTTCAAATATAATGGTATATGTAGTAATTCTTAGGAAAAGCTTTTTACAAATAATGGTTTTTAAATTTAGTTGGTAAGGTAAAAGGCAGCAACAAGAGGGAACTGACCTTAACATGAAGAAACAGATTTAAAGGGTTCAAAGAATGCTTTTAGAGATAACACCTTAGATTATCTATCTTAAAGGATACCTCCAAGAACACAATACATTCACTGCCAGACCATAATTCACCTCACTTCTTATTAGTCCATGTTCCCTTTCCTTAATTCTGCTTAATAAACCTTTTTATTTCTGTGTCTCAAAAACCCAGGATAAGGGCTGGCCAGATAACTCAGCAGGTTAAAGCGCCTGCTTAGGCAGACCCAACGACAGGGATTTGATCCTCTCCCCAGTGTGCCATGCCTGTCCCGCCCCTGGGGCACTCTGAGAGGATGATTGAGACTGGGCATGTTGGCATACACCTGTAATCCCAGCGCTTGGGAGGCTGAAAACAGGAGGATCACTATGATCTGTGCAGTGAGGCCCTGTACTAAATACATTTTTAAAAAAGGAAAAAAGAAAGTGATGGTTTTGAATAGCTAGTAATTTCAAACTGATCAAGATAGTAAGGTAAGTGAAATAAATACATTTAAAATGTTATCAGAATTAATTGAAAAGTATTAAATGGATTTTTGGGGGCAGTAATTTCTTTTAAAAACCTAGATGAAAGATTCTTTCCCAAATAATCACACATGTAGAATTCAATTTAGAAGAAGCACAATAACATCTTAAGACATGTTGCTGCCTGTATGTGGCGGTTGTGTTTTGTATTGTTGGTGCTTCAGTCAATGAGCAATATAGTACAGAATCCTTGATAGGAAGGACTTATAAATAATCCAGATTGTCATTTATTCCAGTAAGAAATGAAAAGAGTTAGGATGTTCTTACTGCTAGGGCAGAAATCTAGTTTTTCATTCTCTTCAATGTTGCCAAAGAGAAGTGAAGTGTTCTATAGCAGTGATTCCACTTTTTTAGATTACTTTGTTTTCATGTTTTACTATCTAGTGTATATTATTAAAAAATCTCATCCAGGCAATTCAAAAATTGTACAATTGATGATTTGTTGTATGACTCAGGACAAGGTTGTAATCCAGGAGCCTATAGGTTGCTCAGAGTCTCTCTGAGATCTTAACACAGGTTCTCTTCTGCTTTTGTTGTCTTTCAGCCATTTGTTGGCTATTGAATTATTTTTTTCCATGAGCTGTTTATTGTTTTTTTTGTTTTTAGTACATGTTTGTAATACATGTTTACATTCCTTATTGGTACATGTACATAATACATCTTAATTACTGTTTTTCAGCCCCTATCCCTTCCTTCCTTTCCCCATTTCCCTTCCATCCACTTCTTTTCTTTTTTTTTTTTTATTTTTGGTGGAACTGGGGATTGAACTCAGGCCCTTGCGCTTGCCATGGAAGCGCTTATTCTAATGAGCCATCTCCCCAGCCCCACTTTTCTTTTTTTAAAGAGAAAAAGGAAGTATTTTTAATTTTTTTTTTAGCTAAATGTGTTTGTAATACATGTTTGTATTCATTGTAGAGATTTGGTATATGCATGTAATACATCTTATGTACATACCACATCTTCATTCCCCTTTAGTCTCTTTCTTTCCCTCCATCTTTTGGTCCCTTGCCTTATTTAGAGGGATTTACCTCCCTACGTCCTATCATCTATCTTTTATTTTCCTTTTTATATATATTCAAAATTTGCAACAAATCTACAGAACGAGATTTGTCTACTGGGAAGAACTGTAAGAGACTGTTTTGTGGCAGAAACTATGACAAGGCACACCAGAGGTACAGTCTGCTTTGGGCAGCATTACTATTGCTTCTTTCACTGCTGGCACTGGACAGATCCTGCTCCTGCTGCTTGCCTTTTACTGCTGCTGCGCTTACACTGTTCATTTTTATTTAAAAGGCTTCTTTCTGGTTATTTGCTACATTCTAAACTGAAAGTTTGAGGTGGGTACATTTCCTTATACTCTAGTTTTGAAGCAAGCTGGGATATGAATGTCTAGCATTTTCAAGCTTTTTTTTTTTTTTTGGCAGAACTGGGGATTGAACTCAGGCCCTTTCGCTTGCCAGAGAAGCACTTATTCTACTGAGCCAACCCCCCGGCCCCTCCAGCTTCTTAATGAGAAGCAAATTTTATCTCCTATTAGTGCTAAAAGTGGTTAAAGTGTTTTTCATCTCAGAAAAAGACAATATAAGCTCCTTCAACATCATGTTCCCATCCAGGTTTTGCCATATTTCTCTTTCCTACAGACAGTCTTAATTATTTACTATGATTTGAATCTTAAATGTCACCCAAAAGCTCATGTGCTAGAAGCTCTTAAATATCTTAAGTAACTTGTGTTTTTGTTGTTGTTGTTGTGTTATTTTGCATTCTCCACTTCCTGCAGCGACTCTGTCCAATAGAAATACAGTGCAATTCAACATTTAAAATATAAAGTAAAAAGAAACAGGTAAAATTATTCATTGAACTATGTCCAAAGTATAGCCATTTCAACAATTAAATAGTATAAAAATTATTCTTTTAATTTTTTTTTTATTTTATTTTGAGAGAGAGAGAGAGAGAGAGTGTGGTGTGTGTGTGTGTGGCCAGCTCAGCCCACCAGGGGGCAGGGCTGGCTGGCATGTGGTGCTGGGGGATTGAACCGTGGTCCCCGATGCTTTGCCAAGCTTGTTCTAAGTAGGTGCTTTAGACCACTGAGCCATCTCTCCAGCCCCTATAAAAATTATTCTTGTAAGTCTTCAGAATCAGTATTTTACCCTTATACCACATTTCAATTACACTGATTAATTTTTGAGTACCAAGGCTTATATGATGTGTTATCTTTAATATATTGCTGGAGTCAGTGGTTACTTTTTTGTTGAAGATTTTTTTTCATCAAAAGAATACTAGTCTGTAGTTGTTTTGTCACGTAATTAAATTTTCTTGCTTTGTATTAGGATAATTCTTGCCTTTCAAAATGATTTGAGAAATGTTTTTTGTATATTTTTTCAAGAGATTGAGTAGAATTGGCAGTATTTCTTCATTGACTATATATATTGAAACCATCCAGGGCTGGAGTTTTTTTAGTTAGGATATATTATAACTATACTCAGCTTCTTTAATAGTATTGGATTATTTAGACTGTTTTCTTGGTCTGTGTTAAAAGGGTTGAGTTATTTTTTCTAAGACAATTGTACTAGTAATTTCTATTGGTTTATTGAAAGGAATAGTTAATGTTTAATTGGTTGATCAATTTTGTATGCCTATATCTGGTAATCTGAACAACTCTGAAGATAAGAATATGCAATATAACAACCATTCTTAGTTTCATAAAAAGCTCTTAAATTTATAGAGTTGCTTGTATTTTTTTTGCTTGTAGTATTGACCGATTCTTAGTATTTTATTTTTTAAAATTTATTTTGAAGAGTAAAAAGAAAAGCAAAAACAAATAGCAGATACAAAGACAAAGAGGGTAGCATAAAGCAATACATATGTTACAGATTTTCAAAACAAGAATAACAAATTAACAATAGTTGTTATATTACCTATTTTCATGGTTAAATCTGTTGACATCCTTTCAATCTCTGCAATGTCTCTAGTGATGCCTTTTCTTTCTTAGAGACTGTAAATGAAGACTTATTTGTGCTTCATTTGCATATACAAATATCATTTTACTACCAGCACGCCAAGTTTAAATGTTTCCAACCTTTCATTTAACATAAATGTCTAAAAATAGTAGTCAGAAGTAGTCATTTTCTGAAAATAATACTCAGAAGTAGTCATTTTCTGAAACATGACTGAGCACATTATGAAAGCCTACTGATGATGTTTACGATATATCATCAAAGTCCCTGTGTACCTGCATTCAATGAATACTATAGAAGAGATAATGCAACTTTATTTTATTTTTTTGTCTTGTTGAGACAGGGCCTTGCTGAGCATCTCAGGCTGGCCTTGAGCTCACTTTGTACCCCAGGCTGATCTCAGACTCGCAGCAATCCTCTTATCTCAGCGTACCAAGTACTGGGATTACAGGCATGCACTACCACACCAGGCTCTGTCGCTTTCTTTCTTTTTCTTTTTCTTTTTTTTTTGTTTTTGTTTTTGTACCGGGGATCGAACTTGGGTTCTTGTGCTTGCCAGTTATGCCACTGAGCTTTATCTGCAGCCTGGTAATGCAACTTTAGACAGCAAGAACTTCTTCTGAAGACATTATTCAAATATTGTAATACCTTTAAGGCATATGCTTACACTACAAATTGTAAGTGAAAAACTGAGAAATTCATAAATAAGGTAGTTAATTATTTTTGGCCCAACTAACAGAGAAGA
>NW_004524612.1:14796710-14797770 GCF_000260255.1 Octodon degus
CAGGTATTTTTCATCAAGTATTGATATGTTGAACTTTAAGTCCCTACAGAATATGATGAAAAACATTTAAAAATTAGAATACATTTTAAAAATAGGTATAACAAATTATACAATACTTATGTTTACACATAAGTCCAACAATCTAGCCATATACAACCTTGTAGCAGGACAGTCCCACAATATTCCTTTTCCTATCTCTTGCTTTCATTCACCACCCCCTTCTTTTTGAACAATCATCTACCCGAGAGCAGAGCAACAACTGACATGTCACAACAAACAGCCCGTATTCAGAAGACCAGAATGACCGGCACTCCAAGCATGAGCCTACTATTACAGATTACCATCTTCAGTGCAGTTGCTTAGTTCACAGGTATCAGTATATATAGTTAGTCAGGGTGAGAATCTTTCCAGTTAACTGCTAGATTCAATAATCTACTGGAGATTCTCAGGATCATTGCCTTGCCCATCTTCTACATATAACTGTATGGCTTGACATTGTCATGTTTCCTAGCTCTTTTCCTTTCCCTCTCTTGATTAGTTAGTCCTCGAGATCCTGCTTTGCTTTTACTTGTATTACACTTTTCTATTTGTATTTCTTCTTTTGAGTTCTTATATTAGGGAAACTATACGATAGTTACACATGTGGGTCTGGTTTATTTCACTTATGAGAATATGTTCAAGTGGCATCCACTTCAATATAAAGGCTTCGAGTTCATCATTCTTTATGGCTGGGTAATATTCCATTGTGTAAAAATAACACATCTTTTTCAACCATTCCTCGGGTGATGGGCATCTTGGTTGTTTCCAAGATCTGACTATCACAAATTGTGCTGCTATAAACATAGGCACACATATATCCCTATGATATGATGTTTTCATATCCTCCGGGAAAATTCCCATTAGAGGAATAGCTGGTTTAAATGGGATTTACAGTCCAACTTTTCTAAGGAGTCTCCACACTGATTTCCCTAACGGTTGCACCAGTCTGCATTCCCACCAGCAGTGGAGAAGGTTCCTTTTAACCCACAGCCTCTCCAACATTTGTTGTTGGTTGATTTCT
>NW_004524612.1:14804592-14812111 GCF_000260255.1 Octodon degus
ACATAATTACATTCTTTGTGGAAAGTTCGTACATGTACATAATACAACTTATTTCTCCTTTTTACTTCTTCCTCCATCTTGAGTCTCTTTCTTTTTTAAAATTGGTACATATTTACAGTACATAGTGTTTACATTCCTTGTGTAGAGTTGGTACATGCATATGCCAGGTCCTAATTCTTTTTTTTCCTCCCTTATTCTGCCTTCTCACTCTTTTCGTCATCCCTCTTCCCCTTTGAGAAAGATGTCTTCCCACTTAGTATTATCTTTTTTTTTTTTAAGTATTTTTGAAACAAGGTTTCACTGTGCAGTTCAGACTGGCTTTGAGTTCACTTTCTAGCCCAGGCTGGCTTTGAACTCATAACAGTCCTCCCACCTCAACCTCCCAAGTGCTGGAATTACAGGCATGCACCGCCGCACCCAGCATTAATGAGCTTTATCTTAATGATTCTATATAAGCATATGTTTATTCATCAGAAGTGCCTTCATATCCAGGCATTTCTTCAAAGATATTATTGAACAATTATCAAACTCCTAGTGTTCTAGAGACAATATTTAGGTATTAGGAAAAAAATGCTATGTGTGAAACACAATTCTACAACTTCATAAAGGTTTACTGACTGAAGAAAGAGATAGGAATACAAATGAACCAAGGCACTGGTTATTCATAGTAGGTACATTCTTAAGGTGGTAAAAACAAACAGACAAACAAACTAGAGTGAAACTGATGAATCTGCTTTGATTTCTAAAAGAAATGCCAAGAAAAGATATCATTCATCTTTTGAGAGACCAGACATCTCTATAAAATAAGGAGTAGATGAAATAATAGTGGAGAATTTTGGGTAAGTGATATTGCTATCTAAAGTAGAGATTTATTTTATATCGTTAATTAAAGAATAATTTAGGGGCAGGAGAGATGGCTCAGTGGAATAAGTGCTTCCCTGACAAGCGCAAGGGCCTGAGTTCAATCCCCAGTTCCATAAAAAGAAAAAAAAAAAACAATAAAAAAAAAAAAAAAAAAAAAGAATAATTGTTTTAGATAATGTAGGGTAAATTAGACAAGACTATAAATTGTAATATGATTTGTAGCAATAAATTGGCTGTAGAAGAATTGTAATATTGTTATGCACAGAAGAAAACTTTAAATATTTGTATCCATTAATTTTTAAAACTATATTTTCATGGATTTTTGTCATCATTTGATGTCAGAATGATGGCTTATGACCTTTCATTCTAAATAAAACATGATACCTTGTTCTGCAAAATTAAAAAAAAAACAAAACATGATTGCAATTTTTAAAAAAATTTTTTTAAATTTTTATTATTTTTAAATTTTATTTATTTGTGTGTGTGTGTGTGTGTGTGTGTGGCCAGCTCAGCCCACCAGGGGGCGGGTCTGGCTGGCATGTGGTGCTGGGGGATTGAACCGCGGTCCTTGTGCTTTGCTAAGCTTGTTCTAAGTAGGTGCTTTAGACCACTGAGCCATCTCACCAGCCCCATGCAATTTTTAAAAGGCACATATAAAACTTAGAAATTATATGTTACCTTTTATACACTAGGGCTACTGACTAAAAAAATCTCTGTCCTTGTGTAGCTTAGTTTTTTTGGGCGAGGGGGGTCTTTTCGAGATAGGGTCTTTTTATGCAGTTCAGGCTAGGCTTGAGCTCACTGTTTTTGCCCAGGCTGGTCTCAGACTTTCAGAGTCTCCTGCCTCAGCCTGCTGAGTGCTGGGTTTACAGGTGTGCACTACCACACCTGGCTGAGTAGCTTACAATTCATGGAGATAGAGAAGAACTATATACAAAACTTCTAGTGGTCAAGGCAGTATATGCCAAAATGTTGAATTGTACTAAATTAACAGATAAGAAATGCATTAGAAGCTGACCATCATATAAATAATACTTAGGAGTAATAGAAAAAAATAATTATGAATTAAAATCATCAGTAAAAGCTTCAGACTAGATAGAAGGTTAGTTGTAAGCTTAGCTTTGAAATAGTAGATCATTACTTTAATGAACCTTTATCTCTGAATTCTGCTTTTTTTCCCAGGAACTTTATCCTTGCAAAGGCAAATCTGTGGTTTGAGAAATGAAACAGCGTTCTTTTGTTTAATGAAATCTCAGCAGTTGTTAAACTCTGGGTATCATTAAAATCTAAAGATTAGAAATTTAGAGGCTGGACATGATTGTGTACACCTGTAATCCCAGCACTCAAGGTCTGAGACGGGAGGATTGCTGAAAGGTTGAGGCCATCCTGAGCTATATAATAAGATGTGTCTCAAAAAACCCACATAAATAATAAAAATTAGAAATTCTTAACAGTAATGCACAGACATGCAATTATTATGTTATTTCACACAGATCTCAGACTTCTTGTTAGCTTACTGGGCATTAATCGTGTAATTGTTTAAGGTTATTCATAATATGTGGTATAAACTCAGGGTACATAAACTTATTTTTGAAGAGGAATAGTCACATGTTGTTATACATTATGTGAACTACTCTAAAGTTTTATTTATGCAGTCTATTTGGTAGCTACCACTTTTCTGGAATAAGAATAATTACTTTGAATAAGACTAATTTGTAGAGTGTTATTTTAATGTGTTCATTTCAGTGGTACTAATGCATTAATTGGTGGCCCTTATCACTGTCTACTTCAGAACTTATCCTACATCTATTGAGCATTGACTTCCAGTCCTTTTCTCCTTTCAGCCTCTGGTAATTACTGATTATACTTTATTTCTCTACATATTTGACTATTCAGGACATTTCATGTAATATGTGATTGGTGTTTGGTTTATTTCATGTAGCATAAAGTCTTCAGGGTTTGTCCATGTTGTAGCATGTATCAGTATTTTATTCCTTTGTAATTGTTGGAAACATGCAATTATGTGGATATATGCCACACTGTGCCACATTTTGTTTATCTGTCTCAGTTGTCCAGATTGATACACATGTGAGTTGTTTCTACTTCTGTCTGTTATAAATAATGTAGCTATAAACATTTTTATACATTTTTGAGCACCCATTTTCAGGTTCTCCTCTCTCCTCCTTGCCCCTCTCTCTCTTTCTCCCTATTTGGAAATCTGATTCCTGCGTTATAACCATAATTCTCCATTTAACTTCTTGAAGAACCATCAAACCTGTCTAAGGCTGTACTGTTTGGCGTTCCCACCAGCAGTGCACAAGGGCTTCTATTTCTTACTTCCTCACTAACATTTTTTAAAAAATTTCTAGCTATTTTGTAAAGTATGTCTCATTGTGGTTTTGATTTACATTTCCCTAATGACTAACATGTCTTTATGAGCTTCTTCATTAATTGTATATGTTCAGTGGAGAAATACACTGTTAAAGTTCCTTTGCTTATTTTTGGATTGGGGTTTTGTTGTTTAGAGACTTTTTATGTATTCTGAATATTAATGCCTTATCAGATATATGATTTGTAAATGTAGTTTTCCATCTGTCGGTTTTTTCACTCTGTAACAAGCAGCTGATTGAGTGTGGTTTATATTTTTTCCTCTTATTGTCTTATTTTTGGGTGCAGTACCCCCCAAAATCATCACCAAATCTGAAGTTATAAAGATTTTCCATTTTTAAGAGTTTTTTCGGGGCTGGCAAGATGGCTCAGTGGTCTAAGGCACCTACTTGGAACAAGCTTGGCAAAGCACAGGGACCGCGGTTCAATCCCCCAGCACCACATGCCATCCAGCCCCGCCCCCTGGTGGGCTGAGCTGGCCACACACACACACACACACACACAATAAATAAATAAATGTTTAAAAAAAAAAAAAGAGTTTTTTCACTTACAAAATCACTGTAAATATAATATTTTTGACATGTGAAATTATATTCAGATTCATGGTCCACAAGTGAACTTTTAGTGGATACAGGCATACTAATTTTTTGGTTGCTGAATACATCAGATGTTTTGCATCAGTGGTTAAGAATTTAGCCCCTAAGGGGAGCCAACAACAGGAAAATAACATGACATGGATGAGTCATCAGTTATAATCTTCAGTATTAATGGTCTCAATTCACCAGTCAGAAGACACAGACTGGCAGAAGGAAGATCCAACAATATGCTGCATATAAAAGCACATTTAATTCAAAAACAAATTTGTAGGAAGCCCCTCCTGGCCCTCCTCTCAGTCCAAGAAGTCTGTATTTGTAATCTCAAAAATAATGTTATTGGGATTCCACCAAGTTAATTCCAATCTACCACTCCCAGCGCAACCCATGGAGAAAATAAAGACACTAAAGCATGTTTGTAATTATGGGGAGCCAAGAGGTCCTAAGTCCAGCCAGGTAGATAGCTTTCCGGGACAAAGAGGCTGACCCAGGCCCACACCTGGGTTTTATTCAGTCGAGGGGGTGACTTGAGGAAGAATGACTGAGAATTGTGAGGAGTAGCTGAGTCCTGAGAGCTGGTAGGTAGGTGGCCAGCATTTACCTCTGTCATGCAGAGAGAAGGATGTGCAGAGAAAATAATTTACATTATGCTCTTGAGATAGTATCTTAAAAAAATGGGAGTCTGGTGCTTCTACTCTGATGTGTAATATTTCAGGCCCCAGGAAGTCATAACCTCTTACCTTGAGTCAATCCCAGCCAACGGTGTGATGCACTGGCTCTTCATCATGTCTTGACCTGGCTCTTATTAAGGAGCAGGTGTGGCTTATCAGGGAAAGACAGGTGCCATCTTCAAAGACTACCACCAGCACCTCAGCTAGACCAATATGCATTGCTTAAAGCCAATTGAAGGGGTAAGGAAAAATCCTAGCCAGCTCTGTACATATCAATATGAGGAAATAGGGTCAGGTTCAGCCAAAATGGAGACGATCACTCTTCTTTCAAGGAGAGCTGCTCAGGTGGTCCTCCACAGAAATTCATAGACTAAAAGTCAAAGGATGGAAATAATACTTCATGCCACAGAAACTTAGAAAAAAGCAGGAGTGTTTTCTCTGTTTGCAGACGAAGTGAATTTCAAGCCAAGACCGATTAAGAGAGACAAAGAAGATCACTATATTTGTAAATGGAATAATCCAAGAGTAAGAGATAATAATCATAAATATATATGCAACAAATACTAGTACACCAAGCTATATAAAATAAATATTAATGGACATGAGAAATCAAGTAAGCACTAATACAATTGTATTGTAGGATCTCAATATCTCTGCAGTCACTAATAGATAAACTGCACAAAAAAATCAAAGAATATTAGAACTGAACCAAACTTTTGAACAAATGGACTTAGTAGATGTCTACAGAGTATTCTACTCCACAACATCAGAATACGTATTCTTCTTAGCTGCACATGGGACGTTCTCCAAACTAGACCATATAGTAGCTCTTAGAACATGCTGAAGTAAATGTAAAGGAATTGAAATAATTCCATGCACAGTATCAGGACATAATGCAGTGAAACTGGAAATCAATGGCAGAAGAAATAGCGAGAACTTCATAAACACATGGAAATTTAGTATCACCCTCCTGAACAACCAGTGGATCACAGATGAAATTGAAGAAATTAGGTAGTTTCTACAAGTAAATGATAATGACAGTATAATGGGTACTGGAACCTGTGGGACACAAAGAAAGTATTCCTAACAGAAATTTATAGCAGTGAATACCCATACCAGGGAAATAGAGCAAGTGCAAATAACTTCATGGTGAACCTTAAACTTCTAGAAAACAAGAGTAGTCTAAGCCAAAAGCTCCTATGAGGGAAGAAATTATAAAGATCAGAGCAGAAATTAACACATTAGCGGACTACAAAAACATTACGAAGAATCCATGGATTAAGAAATTGGTTCTTTGATAGATTAAATAAAATTGACACACCCTTTTCAAACCTTATCCAAAAAAAGGAAAGAAAAGACTCAAAGCCACACAATTAGGAATGAAAAGGGTGAAATCACCACAGACCATGCAGAAATCCAGAAGTTCAT
Organism: Octodon degus; assembly: GCF_000260255.1. Lineage (NCBI taxonomy): Eukaryota > Metazoa > Chordata > Mammalia > Rodentia > Octodontidae > Octodon > Octodon degus. The sequence continues at coordinate 14,810,537 of NW_004524612.1, forward strand.
CAATACCTATTTTGAGAACTTGTATTCTAATAAGACAATGTAGCAAAAATGGACAGATTCCTAGATAATATATGAATCACCAAAGCTGAATTAAGTTATAAAAATCCTAAATAAACCAATATCGATCAGTGAAATCAAAGATGAAATTAAAAATCTGTCAGTAAAGAAAAGCTGTGGCCCAGAGATTCATTGTGGAATTCTACAAGAAATTTAGACAAGATGTAATACCACTATTTCTTAAACTCTTTAATGAAATTGAAAGGGAAGCAGTGCTCCCAGATTCATTCTTGGAAGCAACCATTACCCTGATATCAACAAAGAAAGAGAACTATAGGCTAATCTTCCTAATGAACATAGATGCAGAAATGCTCAATAAGATACTGGCAAATGCAATACAGCAAATCATCAAGAAGATTATATACCATGACCAACTTGGAGTCATCCTTAAGATGCATGTTTGATGTACATAAATCAATAAATGTAATATACCGTACTAACCAAGTCAAAGACAAAAACCATATGATCATCACAGAAAACAGAAAAACGTTTTGACAAAGTTCAACATCTATTTATGATAAAAACCCTATAGAAAATTAGAATAGATGATCTTTATCTTAATTTGATAAAAGCTATCTATGATAAACCAATAGCCAGCATCATACTAAGTGGGCAAAACCTGAAAGCTTTCCCTCTAAAATTAGGAACAAGACAAGGATGTTCACTGTTTCCACTCTTATTGAACATAGTCCTAGAACTCTAGCCAGAGCCATTAGACAAAAGAAAATAAAGGAGTAATGATAGGAAATGAAGAAGTGAAACTGTTATTGTTTGCAGATGACATGATGCTCCACAACAAAGACCCCAAGAACTCCATTTAAAAACTACTACATATACAGGTTTGCTTGCTTGCTTGCTTGCTTGCATTTTTTTTCTTTTCCTGAAATCAAACTCTGGACATTGCACTGCCCAGGCAGACACTGCACACTGAACTATATCCGATTTTTAAAACTGCTAGATTTAATAAATTCAATAGCATAGCTAGATATAAAGTCAGTACTCAAAAAAATCAATAGTCTTCCTGTACACAAATAACAAATTCACAGAGAGGTAAATCAGGGAAACACCATCTTTCTCAATAGCATCCAAAAAAAGAGATTGAAGAGGATATTAGAAAATGGAATAAAAAGAAAGAAAGAAAATGGAAAGATATTCCATTATCTTGGTTAGGAAGGGCCAATGTAGGGGAAATGGCCATACTTCTAAAACTATTATATAGATTCAATGCAATTCTCATCAAAGTTCCAACAATATATCTCATAGAATTAGAGAAAACAATCCTAAAATAGATTTGGAACCAGAAGCAACCTAAAATAGCAAAGGCATTTCTGGGCAACAATGTTAAGGCAGAGGCCATCACAATCTCTGCCTTGAAATTATACTATAAAACTGCTGTGATAAAAACAGTGTGACACTGACAAAAAAAAAGAAGAAAAAAAGAACACAGACCTGAAGATCAGTGGAACAGATTACAAGATGTAGGAACAGTTCCACACATATTTAGCCACTTTATCTTTG
>NW_004524612.1:14820890-14830641 GCF_000260255.1 Octodon degus
TTGAACCCTTTATGTCTCTCTGGCAAGATGTTCTGCTCCTGAATCAGCTGGATGGGTCTTGCCTCTAGCCTCTTTGCAGGGAGTTCTGCTGAAGGGTTCCCTGCTGGGCCTGCAGCCTGGGTCAAATGAGGATCCGCTGGCCCCAGGTCATCTCATTCACTCGCTAGGCCTGCGCTCTGGGTCGTCTCACTCACTCGCAGGGCCTACACTCTGGGTCTGTTCAGAATCCCTTGGCCCAGGTCCTCTCACTCACTTACCGGGCCTGCGCTCTGGGTCTGTTCAGGATCCCGTGGCCCTCGGTTGTCTCACTCACTTTTAATGACCTTTTTGAGAGCTCTTTATTGTTTATTCAGGACCATACAGCAACTTCTCTTGCCTTCTGGATTATGGTCTTTGTTATTTTCTATATGCTACATTTGGAGGTATTAGAACATTTTGAGTTTGTATACCTGGAAAATATTTTGCTTTTACTTTTCAAAGGTATGTTTGCTAAGTATAAAATTTAATGATAGGGCCAGGGAGATAGCTCATTAGAATAAGTGCTTGCCTGGCAAGTGCAAGGGGCTGAGTTCAATGCCCAGTTCTGCCAAAAAGAAAAAAATAATTAATGAGGACAGATTTTTTTTTTCTTTTTCAGTATTTTGAATAAGTATTTTGAATAAGTAAGTCTAGTTTCTTAGCTACTTGCTTTTTTTTTCTAATGTAGAATAAGATGCTATTTAATTTTGTTCTTCCATAGCTAATATTTTTTTCTATGTATATGCTTTAATGATTTTTTCTTTACAGTTAGTTTTGGACAATTTCATTTTTGTGTACCTTGGTATGATTTTCTTCATATTTCTTGTGCAAAAGGTTCATTTTTCTTGGAAATGTGGTGCTATGCTTTTAACTAAATTCAGAAATTTTAAATCTTTAAATGTTTATTGCCTACTCCCTTCTACTTTGAGAATTCTAATTATAGGAATATAAGTTTCTTGATTTTGGCACAGAGTGAACTATTACATGACTGATCTGTAAACTCTTCATGTTTATTTTAAACAATTTTTATTGTTATATTCATTTAAATTTGTAAATAATTTTTTACAATGTGCAATTTATTATTAATCTCATGTTATGTATTCATTTCCGAAATATTTTTCTAAAATTCACTCTGTCTGCATCTTATATCTTTCACATTTCAATATTTGTCTACAATTTTTAATATGCTATATAATTATTGATTTTATTTTCTTTTTTTAAACTTAGTTTTATTGAGAAACAGCAATGAGACAGTTTCAAAACTGATTAGTAGGACAGTTTCAATAATTAATACATTGCATATTGTTGTCTTCCTAGTGGTTATTCATATTACAAGATGCAAACATGATATCCTGTCTAAACACTATTAGTACCAATCTTTCTTCTCATTGAATTAAGAGAAAGTAGATATATATCTATCTTAACTATTTTGTATATACAGATACAAAATGGACCTTCATTTGTATCCCCTTTTTTTGTTTTGTCAGAGATGGGTATTCCATTGACATTTAAATATTGTAGGTACGTGAATTCAGCAAAATAATCCAATATGGACCAGTAGTCCATAATAATGGGTTATCCGTAGGACTGGCAATGTCAGAAATTGTTGACTTGAGTCTTTTACAGCTCAGCATATTAATATGGCTTTACTTATTATTGATTTTCAGTAAAGTTAATGAGTTTAAAAATTATAATTTACTAGGATAGACTTTTAAAGAAACTTTTGTTACTATGTATGCAACAATATTTAAATTTTTCCATAATTTCTTTTTTTTTTTTTTTTTGGCGGAACCAGGGATTGAACTCAGTCCCTTGCACTTGCCAGGGAAGCGCTTATTCCACTGAGCCATCTCCCCGGCCCCTCATAATTTCTTTTTAAGGCAGATGTGGGAGATCAGTGAAGACTTTGCAGAGAAAGTAGTCCTTGAGCTGGGATCTAGAGGATGAATAGAAGTTAACCCCTCTAAGAGAGGAAAATTACCAAAGCATCAAAGCATTTAGTATGTTGGAATTAGTACAACTCTTGTGGAGAATAATATCGAGGTTCCTCAATAAATTAAAAATAGAACTACCATGTGATTCAGAATTCCTACTTATGGGTACATATTTAAAGGACATTGTTATCCCAAAGAGAGATCTGCTTTTTTATGTTAATTTTAATACTGTTCATAGCAATCAAGATGGAAATATCTTAAGTATTCATCAACAGATGAATGAATAAAGTAAATGTGGATATAGTTGATTAAAATCAGTTTAGCTTTATGAAAGAATTTGTTGTTGTTTGTGACAACATAAACAGCCCTGGAGGACATTGTGTGAAGTAAACTAGGTATACCAATAGATACATACCATTCATTACACCTACAAACGCAATCTACGGAAGTTAGACATAGAGTAGCAGTCCTAATACATAGCATTGTGACTATAATCAGTAATGTTTTGTATACTTTAATGTGTATGCATATCAAAACATCCCATGATGTGCCTGAAATACATGTTTATATAATTTTTGTCTGTCTATTTTGGTACCAGGGATCAAACTGAGGACCTTGTGCTCGCCAAGCAGGCATTTATGCCCCTGAGCTATGTCCCCAGCCTATGTATATAATTTTTGTCAGTCTCTTGTTAAAGCTGAACAATAAAATATTCTGAAAGATACATCCCAAAATGAGACTTTAAAGGTAGAATGGGGTCAGATGTACATGGCCTTTTGTGACATGTTTAAAAGAAATTGGCCTTTATCCTAAAGTTATTGAAAGTATATGAAACGTTTTTAGGGATACTGAAGAGTATATTTGAACATCTAACTCTGGTTGCTTTGTAAAGAATTATTATGAGGAGGGACGTGAGAAGAAAGACCAACAAAATAAAGAAAATAGCCTATATTTGGATGAGGAAGAGGAGATTTGTAATAGCCATAGGACAATGTGAAAGAACGAAATAGAGAAATAGGCAGAACCACCCAAGATTATAACCTTGTATACTCATTTGAGATCAGTTATGAGTCTGTAATGGAACCGCCTTGCTTTTTAGAGTACTTCTCCTGGAAGGCATTTGGCAGCTCAGGAATAGTCATGCATGGAGAAAGTGGATAATTTTGTAATAGGATTTTTAAAAAAAAAAATGTGTTATAGGGTCTACAGAGTCTCACTACACAGATTAGACTTCTAGTGATCCTCTTGTTTTCAGCTTTCCAAGCACTGGCATTACAGGTGCACCACCATGCCCAGTCTCATTTGCTGTCTAAGCGCACCCCAGAGGCGAGGCCAGCATGGCATGCCAGGGATCAAACCAGTCCCTATGTCTGCTTAAGCAGGCACTTTAATCCGCTGAGCTATCTGACCAGCCCTTCTAAATAGGATTTTTGAATTAGTAATTTTGGTGGAAGAGCAGTTTTGAGTGATGATCAGAGTCTAAGATAGTAGTTGATGGGTAGCTAAAGTGGATTTAAGGAAAATATCAGTGGAAGTTGCCTGAGGGCATACCATTAAGAAAGCGTTTGAAAATTACATGATAAAACTTTGGTGAAGAAAAGTTGTAAACTGGATACCAAAGCTGAAGGCAAATGGTGAATATGGGCAAAGAATGTTAGCAAGAAATGGTGGCAGTGATCAGGGAAATAAGTTTTTTCATCCTGGCCTTCAGATGAAGACAGTTTTAGGAAAATGGAAAATGACAACAAAAATAATAATTTTTTAAAAAAGCAGCTACCATTTGAAAGCATAATTCAGGAAAGAGCCAACTGTGTTTAAAAGTAATGTGATAGACTTTAGAGAAAGATTGAAAGGTATAATTTCCTCATTGTTGCTGAAGATAACGTTAAGATATGCTGGAAATGTTTGAGAAGTAGAGAAAAGTAAGTAGAATATATGGGCAGGAAGGAAGGTACAGGGCATTCTGGATATGGACCTTTAACAACAGGACATAAGCATGATGGTCCTAGTTTTAGCTCCCTTTCTCTCTCTCTCGCTTGACTGTTGTATGTTTGTGAAACAGGGTCTTCCTAGTATGCTAGGCTTGCCTTGAACTTACCATGTAGCTGAGACTGACCTCAAACTTACTGCAATCATCCTGCTTCAGCCTCCAATGTGCCTGGGACTATGCGCACACACCACCATACCCAAGCTTTTGTCTTTTAATTAAAGTGAAATTCATACAGACAATATCAACCATTTTTAAATGCGCATTCATTGCACTTAGTGTGCTTACAATGTTGTATAACCATAGCCTCTAATTTCATAATGGCTCCATCACCTCCAAAGGAGAATCCAAGCCCATGAAGCAGTCATTCATTCTTCCCTTCTACTTCGGATGTCTTCTGTAAGAGTGACAGACATTGGGTCTAATAGCAGGGAAACAAGTCTGTGTTGCTAAGGATGATGTTAAGCATAAAAGATTTTTGAGATGACTTGAAGATACTCTAGAAACATATGTGTGTTGCTTTTGTTTCAAATCACATACCTCTGGAACCAGACTATATTACTGAAAATAGCTGTTCCCTATCTGGTCTTGCATATTCTTCTCAATTACACTATTATTCTGTTAACTGAGGGGTAAGCCATGTAGCCTTTTACCTTCTTCCTTAGTTATCATTACAGGTTGATAAGTTTCTTTCTGTTCCTGCTGCTGTCATTTCCATTTAGATCCTCATTAACTTATGCATGAACTTTCCTAACAAGTCCCTCTGCTTACAGTGTCTCCCCTCACCCAAAACTGCAGATTGAACCCAGGAGTGCTCTATCACTGAACTACTACATTCCTATCCCCCCTTTAAAAACAAAACAAAACAAAAAACAGAATCTCACTGAGTTGCACAAGCTGGGCTCAAATTTGTTGTCTTTTTTTTTTTGCCATAATTTTATTGATAAACAAATAGCAATGAGACAGTTTCAAATCAAATTGGTAGGACAGTTTCAATAATTAACACTGCATACATTCTTCTTAGTGGTTAATTGCTGTACAAGATGCGGACCTGACATCCCATTTACAAACACCATTAGAACAAATCATTCTATTCATTAAGAGAATGTAACTATATATCTATCCCAACCTTTCTGAATACACAGATACAAAATGGACATTCATCTGTATACCTTTTTTTTGTTAAGTTCTGTTATTTGAATATTATAGGTGTGTAAACTCAGCAAAACATTCCAAAAGAGTCCAGCAGCCCACAATAGTATTGGGTCTTCTGCTTCACTGGCAATGTCACAAATTGATGACCTGAGTCCTCCACAGCTCAATATAACAGCATGGCTTTACTTCTTGTATTTCGTTTTTATACTTTTCTTCTGGATGGTTAAGACCAAGGTAAAGCAGGACCTATGCAATCTTGCATTAGCCTCCCAGAATGCTGAAATTATAGACATCCTCTTCATAGCCCAGGCTGGTCTCAAATTTACTGAATCTGGGGATTGCAGACTATGCCACCATGCTTTTCTTTCTTGTTTATTCTTCATTTTTGGTGCTAAAAATTAACCCCAGGGCTTTCCACATGCTAGGCAAGTGCTCTGTGTGAGCTATAGCTCCAGCCCTAGTTTCTTTATCCCCTTATTGATGGAATAGTCCATTTTAGATACTTGGATAGTGCTGCTAGCTGTTCGTAATCAGATACTTGAGCCCCTCTCCAACTACCCTTTCTCACAGAGACGGTCAAATGAAGTAAGTGTAATACTGCCCAAATGTCAAATATTACAATAGTTACTAGACTTCATTCTTGTCTATTGTCTTTATCAGCCTCAGGTTTCACTCAAACTTGTCAGTGTCCTTTCGCATAGTCATGTTTCTTCCTGCTTAGCTAAGTCTTTGTTACAGCAGTCCTCAGTTTCTGGACTCCTCTTTTCCTTCTCTGTTTTCTTATCTAATTCCTGTGGGTTTTATAAAGTCTTCATTTATTTGAGTCTTTGTGATCTTTAAATTCTTTAAAACAGTTCTATTGTTTTTCATGCCATTTGGCATTTAGCCTGTTCTTCCTTCAGTTGTTTAGTTTTTCTTATCTTAATGTTTGTGAAACTTGAGAATACAGAGAAGAGGATGTAGCCAGTGCCTGTGTTTGTGTTCTTGATGTAAATAATTATTAAATGATTTATCACTATGATGTAATTAGTACTAGAGAGTCACCACAGATCATTTTTTGGGAATTTTTGGGTGCTCCTCCCCATACCCCTTTTTTGTTAGCATGCTGTGTTCCAAAATGAAGTTTAAATAGAGTGACTTGTTTATTGTTAGAGTTGATATTGATTTAACTTTTTTTCCTTCCAGTACTGGGGATTGAACCTAGGACCTTCACACTGAGCTGTATCCCAGCCCGCTTGTGCGCGCTCTCTCTCTGTCTCTCTCTCTGTCTCTCTCTCTGTCTCTCTCTCTGTCTCTCTCTCTCTCTCTCTCTTTTAATGTATTTAGTACAGGGTCTATAGGGTCTCACTATACAGATTGGACTCATAGTGATCCTCCTGGATCTTCTTGTTTTCACTCTCCCAAGCACTAGGATTATAAGCCCTTACCACCATGCCCAGTCTCAATCCCTGCATCTGCCTAAGCAGGCACTTTAATCTGTACTTTTTATTTTGAGGCTCAGGTTCACGAAGTTGCTCAGGCTGGACTTCAACTTGTGATCTTTTTGCCTCATCCTCCCACAATGCTGAGATTAAAAACATGTGCCACTGTGCCCAATTTAATTTGTGTATTTTGTTTCAGGTGAAGAAATTAAGGCTAGCCAGTTTATTATTTAGTACTTAATGGCATTAAAAATAACAAATATATAAAATTATGTAGCTACTTTCCATATTTGTCTTATAGCCAGCAGGTTCCTTCTTTAAGAAAAAATAGTCTGTTTTTACTTCCTTTTCAGAAAAGATAACACGTTCTGCATGCTTTATTTGATGCTGACTATACAGTGGATATTTTATATTGATACATGCAGAACGTCTTCATTCTTTCCTCCATTTGAGAAGTGTTGAATTGTGTGGGTGTATTACAGTTTTAAGTAGTCCAGTATTGCTCATTCCATTAAGTTTTGGCCAGGATGGATAATACCACATTTTTCTATAATTGTCTTTTTACTTACTTAAAAGAGCCATAACCAAAGTGACACTAACAGAGCAAATAACAGTGACTTTCAGATTTTTATTTTTTGGGTTCCTGGCATAACAAAATTCAAGAAAGATCATCTGTGTTGAATGCCTGCCAATACTGTAAAGTGTTTGTTCTTTTCTCTCTCTCTCTCTCTCTCTCTCTCTCTCTGTCTCTCTGTCTCTCTGTCTCTCTGTCTCTCTGTCTCTCTGTCTCTCTGTCTCTCTCTCTCTAGTGTTCAGAACCTTGGAGCACTCTACCACTGAGCTACTTACCAGCTTCTTTTTCCTTTTTTTTGAGACAGGGTCACTAAGTTCCCCATGTGAGACTCAAACTTTTGATTCCTTTCCTCAGCCTCTGTTAGTGCCAGGATTACAGGGGTCTGCCACCATACCTCCCGTTTTGTTTGTTTACTTGAGATGGACTCACTCTGTAATCTCCACTGGCCTAAACTTACCATCCTCATGTTTCAGTCTTGTAAGTACTTGAATGAAGATGTGCACACCAGACCTGGCTGTTCTAAGAATTTATAACTTTTTTTTGTGTGTGTGTGGTACCAGGGATTGAACTCATATAACAACTTTTTAAGAATGAAAATACTTGAATCTGACATACTTGTTTAAAATATGATTTATCCTTTTCCTTAGAGAAAAGTAACAGAAATATTTGTATATTAAATGGATACTCTCACAGATGGCTTCATAAAATTTGTTTGTTGTGAGAAACTGTACACAAAGCATAGTGAATCCTCGCTGGATGCAAAGGAATGAAGAACTCTCACTAAAGTAGTATTATTTTGAATGCTGGGATCATAGTGGGCAAGATGTAGAGAAGAGCAGAGGTTTTTAGTTGTGCAGCTGAAGTCTAGGATTTGAGGTAAATTTTGTAGTTATTATCCAAGCTTTTACACACTAAAGAGAGGAGTTGCAGGTGGGAGAAGATAGAGAGGTGCAAACAAGTAAGTGACAGGGAAAAATAAAATAGGACAGAAGAAAGCATCAAGGTAATAAAAAGAAAATGTGAAGGTGAGCCTGAAGCACCAAACAGAGGAGAAAATTCAGATAAGCTAAGAAACTATGACTTATAATTAACCTGGTTTTGTTTTTGTGTTAATGTGTATATGTACTGAAGGTTGACTGCAAGAGTTTAAATACGTTAGGCAAGTGCTTCACTGGCTGCACTCCTAATCCTGGTTTTTACCTTTTGTTTATTGCACATTTATATTTTATTCACTATCTGGAAGCACTTGGGATTTTTAGTGCCAGAGTTGAAAAAGAGGGCTGTGACAAGCAGCAACTATTGTTGAAGAACCAAACCAAAAAGTTACAGTAGCCTCTTGTCTCTTTTGATATTTAATGACCAACTAATAGTAACTATAGGCCCATCTTTGTCTGACACTAATTTGTAGTTGCCTCCTTGAGGCCAAGATACTGAAATTCAAATGACTATTTTACCAAATGTGACATAATCATTCTGTCACTTTGCTCAGATCCTGTAAGGAAATGAGATGCAACATATGATTTATAGTCTCTTTTAACATGAAATCATAAACATTTTTCTTTTAAAATTTTTTAAAAATCTTTTATTTATTTGGCACAGGGTCTTGCTATACAGCTCAGACTCATAGTGATCCTCCTTTCTCAGTCTCCCCAACACTGAAATTACAGGTGTATGCCACCACACCCTGTTTTGGTGGCTGGTACAGCACATCTGGGTTCACGGGCAGGTAAGGCATGTGGTACTTGGGATCAAACCCAGGTCCTTGTGCTTGCCAGGCAGGCACTTAGACCATGAAGCTATCTCTCCAGCCTCTCATGATCATTTTTTCTTGTCATTAGATTGATTTTTACATTTTTTTCCTGAGTATACATTAATGAATTCTGTAACTACGGCATAGTATACTTAGCAATAATTTTTTATTGAACATGTGGGTTGTTTCCACTATTTCATTATTCTAAATATTCTTGTGACTTAAGACATTCTTGTGACATATTTATATAGATGTATACTAAATTTTAAAAGCTTTTATGTGAATCTCTAATCTTGTTTTAATATCTGCCCCACTGATGTGTGTGTGTGTATGTGTGTGTGTGTGTGTGTATTTCTCCTGTATATATTTTTCTGAAAGTAATTTATAATCTTACACCAGGATAGCTTCAGTGTCAGTTATATAAGCTAAACATGTAATGACTCAGAAGATAGGAATACTTAGGACCGACCTTTTAAATACCAGTACTTATGTTGGATGTTTGTAATAAGTAACTGCTTAATCAGTGGTTTCATTTTTGCCCTTTTGTCAGTCTTGATTTTGTTATCCTGTAGGCTGGTGTACCTGTAATATGGCTGTCTCTAGCCTAGGAACACTAGCTGTTGTTTTTCAGTGAGTATGGCATAATGGGAAAAAGGGAAGATCAGGTTTATTGATTTAGAGTTCTCAATTAAATTATTCCGAAGCAGCTGGGCATGGTGACACATGCCTTTAACAAGCCTTTACCTCAACAGGGAGGTAAGGCAGGAGGATCATTGTGAGTTCCAGAGCAGTCTGGGTTACAAATTGAGCTCAAGGCTAGCCTGAGCTGCATAGCAAGACCCTGTCTCAAGAAGACAAAAAAACAACCAAAGCTACCTTATTGAACCTAGGATCTAGCACAACCTCTATCCT
>NW_004524612.1:14830741-14837218 GCF_000260255.1 Octodon degus
CTTTTTTTTTTTTTTTTTTTTAAAGATACCCTCTTTCTCTAATAAATGGTGCTGAAAAATCTGTCTTTATGGGTGCTACAGATTAAAATTGGGCCCATATCTTTTACCGTGCACTAACCTAAATTTGAAATGGATCAAAGATCTAAATATTAAAACACAAATATTAAATCTGCTGGAAGATAGGATAAGTTAAAAACTCTTGAAGACATTAGTATAGTCAGAGATTTTTATGAATGAAGCCCTGATTTCACAGGAACTATCGCAAAGAATCAACAACTTGGTTCTCATCTTATTAAAAAGCTTTTGCACAACAAGAAAAACCTCCAAGAGGGCTGAAGAGATAGCTTGGCAGTCTAAGTACCTGCCTGGCAAGCATAAGGACCTGGGTGCGATCCCTGGTACTGCAATCCATGCTGGCCCCAGAACCCCTGGTGTGCCATCTGGGCCACCATTACCAGGTGTGGTGATGCACACCTGTAATCCCAGTGCTGGGGAGGCTGAGACAGGAGGATCACTATGAGTCCATGCTATGTAGTGAAACCCTGTACCAAATAAATAAGTAAAAGATTAAAAAAAAAAAAAGTGAAGAGAAAACTCACAATGTAAGAAAAAAATGTTTGCCAGCTGTTCCTGAGACAAAGGATTACTATGCAGAACATGAACTAAAACATTAGACCTTCTAAATTGAAAGATCCAGTCCAAAAATGGGCATCTGAAATGAATACATACTTCTCAGATGAAGAAATACAAACTGCAAATAAATATATTAAAAAGTGTTGAACATCAGTAGTCAGTTGAGAGATGCAAATTAAAACAACATTGAGATTTCATCTCATCCCAGAAAGAAGGGCTAATATCAGGAAGTCAGCCAATAACAAATGCTGAAGGGGCTGTGGGGAAGAAGGAACTTTTCTCCACTGTTGATGGGGTTGTAGCCTAGTGCAACCACTGTGGAAATCAGTGACATGATTCTTAAAAAAACTAGGATTGGAAGTCCTATTTGACTCAGCTATTCCCTTTCTGGGTGTCTTCCCAGAAAGAGTAAAAAACATTGTACCACAGTGTTATATATGCACCCCTGGTTATAGCAGCACAATTTGTAATACTTAGACCTTGGAAACAGCTGAGGAATGCATAAAAAGATGTCTTTATACAATGGAATAACTACTCAGCAATAAAGAAGGATAAATGAGACTTTTATAGTAATGGATGGAATTTGAGATCACATTCATAAGTGAAATAAGACTCACATGTGTAAACATGATATTATGTAAACGTGATATTGTCTCACTAGTGTGAGAAGCTGAAAGACTAAAGATCGAAAATGTACAATAAATATTGTAACATGGGAAGAAGTTGTTCCAAAGGAAAGAATAACTGGTTTGGGGGAAAGGAAAAAAAAAAGGGAAGGGAAAAGAAAAAAAAAATCCGATAGATGCAGATATATAGATGCTTCTACACATTCAAGATAGTTAAGATAGTTATACTATTAATTTCTGTTTAGTTCATTGAAAAAATGGTTCTAATATTATTTGGACAATTAAATGCCTGTATCTTGTACTCTGAGTAACTAAAAATAACAATACGCAATGTATTAACCCTTAATCTCCTATTATCTTGTTTTGAGATTTTTTATTTATTTATTTTTGTATTTTAGTATAGGGTCTATAGGGTCTCCCTACATAGATCGGATTCTTAGTGATCCACCTGTGTTCAGCCTCCAAAGAGCTGGGATTATGGGTGCAAGCCACCATGCCTGGTCTTAGTTTCCATCTCAGCATCCCCTGAAGGCAGGGCCCACAGGGCACATGGGGATTGAACCCTACTGCGTCTGCCTAAGCAGGTGCTTCAATCTGCAGAGCTGTTTGGCTGGCCCTTATTTTTGTTTTTAAAATAAAATTTTTAAAAAGAATTTATCCTGAGTACTTTAAAGATGGAAGAAGCTAAACAAGACTTTGTTTTTCCTTTGGGGATATTCTTCTTATTCCTAGTTCTTTTAAAAATTGAATCACATACTTTTTGTTGTTGTTGTTGTTAGCAAAGTACATTTATTGAATCACATACTTTTATTGAATCACATACTTTTTTTTTGTTGTTGTTGTTAGCAAAGTACATTTATTATTTGTTGCTCTCAGTTACATGGAGGTAACTGAGAGGGAAAATATTTTGAAAGTACATGTAGTTCTATAGGTGAAAATAAAGTATGTTGTTTATGAGTGAAGTACTACAGATAAAACACTTTGTGCCAGTCAGAAAATGTTGACTCAAGGCCCAGCCAGATAGCTCAGTGGATTAAAGTGCTTGGGTTTGATCCTGGCATGCTGGCCTCACCCCTGGGACATGCTGAAATAGGGATTGAGACTGGGTGTGGTGGCACATGCCTGTAATCCCAGCGCTTAGGAGGCTGAAAACAGGAGTTTTCACTACAAGTCCAGTTTGTGTAGTGAGACCCTGTAGACCCTGTACTAAATATATAATAAATAAATAAGAAAAGAAAATGTTGTCTGAACCTTTATTTGACCTTAACAATGAAAATCTTATTGTTTTATTAGGCATCCATATATTTTATTTCTTTTTTTCTTAAAAATGTGAGTTTTACTTGTATGAACACAGCTCAAGTTCTGTGTGATTTATTGAAAAATACACTTTTATTGAAGTATTCAATGTATTTATTGAAAAATACATTTTTATTTTTATTTATTTTTTAGTTTTACCGATTTATTTTCAAAGGGCAAAATGAGACAACTTAAATACACATCTGGCAGAGCTGCTGTGAGGACAGCGCACACTCACTCCTCACCAGCGTCCCTGGAGTCCTGGTACTTTATTCATATACATCCTTCTTATCTGCAATGTAATCTACAATTTCTTGTGGACACATTAACTTTTCCCCATCTATATCAGGAATTTCAAACCCAAATTCATCCTCCATGGCCATGATAATCTCCACTTGGTCCAAACTGTCTAAGCCCAGGTCTTTCATAAAATGGGAATTTACTGAGAGCTTTTCTGGGTCAGTCTTGTCATACAATTTCAAGAGATAGAGAACCCGATCCTTGATTCCTTCCAGCGTCAAAGGGGGCACGTCACTGTGCTGGCAGCACAGCAGTGGGACCCTCCCTGGCACCTGTGCGAGCAATGAGGCCAGCTGTGCCGCCCCGGGCCTCGTCTGGGTCCCTGCGGGACACAACGCAGTGCCGAGCGTCCGGGCCAGGGCCAGCGTGGGAACCTGGGGTGGCGGCGCGAAGGCTGAGGGCAGGCGGCGGACACAGGAGGAAAGGACAGTGGCCACCATGGCTGTGCCAACCCAGGATGCACAGCCTACATTTTATTTTTTAAAGAATACAAAATACATTTTTATTTTTTAAAGAATACAAAATAGTGATAGAAAAAAAACATTAGAAATGATACAGGGCGGGGAGATGGCTCAGTAGGATAAGCATTTGATTGGCAAATGCAAGGATCTGAGTTCAATCCCCAGTTCCACAAAAAAAAAAAAAAAAAAAAAAATGATATAACAAGGGCAAAGCCATACATTTGTATGTACAAGATGGGTAAGACAGTGATCCCGAGAATCCTCAGCAGGTTTTTGAAACTAGCAGTGAACTGGTAGGATTCTCACCCTGACCAACTATACATGCTGATACCTGTGAACTAAGCAACTGCACTGAATATTTTATTTCTTTATCATAATGCTACTGCTGATCTTTTTAATGGGCGACTTTTTTCTAATGTTAGAAAAGTCTTTCTATTAAATTCTTATTAAAGTCAACAATTCTGCACATTTAAAATATTTTATAGCAAATGGCTTTTCTCTCAGATGTTAATTTTTGATTACCTTGAATCTACTACTTTCAGATACTTAGAAATGAAAGGGTGGTTAAAGCCTTATGTACTGATGGTAAAATGTAATTTATTTACTCAAATGAAAAACACTTCATCTGTCTTAGTTCTTTGATAATGAATTATAGTAACATGAATTTAAATTTGTTGCTTGCCTTCTAAAAGTTTGTTGAACTACTTACATAATTTAAATTGACATATGAGAGAATTGTACGACTTTGTTGTGGATAAGTACATATTTATACATAGGTTTTACATATATACTCATACATGCATACTAAGCATATAGAAAAGATGTACATGTATTCATTTAGAGTCCATTCATTTAATGAACTAATTATAGTAAATATCTTCATAATGTTTGAATTTTTACCTTTGGCAAAGGGAGAGAGAATGGCAATAATCTCTGCTAGAAAAATTATTGTTCCTAGCAACCTCATGACTTATTCAGATCTAGCTTAGGTACAATAGTTAACTTTATAGGAGTGGGGCAACCTGGGGCCCACTGGCCCCAGGCTACAGCCAACATGCAGGCCCAGCATGTGAGACTGCCCAGGGCCCTCCAGATCCTCACTCCAACCAGTGTGCAGGCCCAGCGTGTGAATAGGACCACCTATTGGTCTGCCAGATCCTCATTCCAGCCAGTACCCAGGCCAGGCATGTGAGTGGAACTTCCTCCATCAGACAGGGCCAATGTGGAACCCTGGGGCAGAACTCCCTTCAGAGAGGTTAGAGGCAAGACCCATTCAGCTGATCCAGGAGCAGAAAATCTTGCCAGAGTGGCACAGCGGGTTCACTTCCAAGGGCTTCAGCAGGAAGAAATGAGCAGAGCAGCTAGACCCAAGCCACACTCACCTGGACAGCTTTGAACTTGGTAGATCTGGACCTGGTGCTAAGGAAATAACTCCACCAAAGCACTACACCAAAGGTCAGAAGACAGTGTTATACAAAATGACAAAGAGAAGGAGCAAAATGCATTCTCAAGCCCTGAGCGCACTCAGAACAAATGCAGGAGACAGTAGCATAGAAGAAATTGGAAAGCACACACCTGAAATCTCTGAAATAACAGCATCTGAAGTAAAAAAACAGCTGGAGAAAGGTATAGAGGAAATCAGATCAGAAATAATTTTTGAAGTAAAAGAAGAAATGGTAACTATCATGAAAGAAGTACTAAGTTCTTCTAAAGAAGACACTGATAAAACAATAGAGGAGAATAGAAAAATGATGGAATCCTTGAATGAGCAATATAGGAAAGAAATAGAATGCATGAAGCAGATTCAAAGTGATATACAGGAAATTAAAACCTCAATCACAAGCTGGCAAAACCATTTGAATGAAAGTGGAAATAGACTTTCAGACCTTGAAAACACCATTACAACTAGTGAAAAGGTAAGCAAAGGTCTCTTAAAAACAACTAGGATGTAGAAAAAAATATTTCAACATCTGCAAGACGATGCGAAGATGAACAACATAAGACTAATAAGCATCAATGAGAAAGGAGGAGTCAATACAAATGATATAAAAAGAATGTGGGCAGAAGTAGTAGCAAAAAAATTCCCACATATGGGGAAACTATCTGACACTCAGTAACCAAAGCATATAGAACTCCAAATAACATCAACCCAATTAAAACCACACCTAGACATATAATAATCAAGATCCTAGAAATTCAGCACAGGAGCAGTATACTAAAAGCTAGAGAAAAGAAACATCACATTTAAAAGAAAACCCATCAGAATAATGGCAGATTTCTCTTCACAAACTATCAAATCAAGAAGAGCATGAAGCAAAGTACTTCAAGTCTTGCAAGAAAACAAATTCCAACTCTGACTGATATACCCTGCGAAACTCTCCTTCAGGTTTAAAGAAGTGAAATACTTCCAAGACAAAGAAGAACTAAAGAATTCCATGATGACAAAACCAACCCTACACAGACTACTAAAATATATTCTAGAGAGGGACCAAAATGACCACAACTCCATGAGTGAAAATGTTAAGAACCCATCAAATAAGGCACAGGAGAAATTAAACACAGGAGAAAAACAGGAATGCAATAGCAGTCTTTCATTTATTCTTTTGTATACAACAGCAAAATATTTTCATCAGCATACTCTACAAATGGACTTCTCCTGCACCCTATGAGTCACAATTCTGTCTGGGTCTACAGGGTGGATATTAAGGAAGTATCAGTAGCTCAGTCCCACAAGTGACACCTGGCCACCACTAAGCATCGTGGACACTGTCCACATCCACCACATACTAGAACTTTGTGTGATATCCTGTCCCCAAACTTTTAAAAGTGCTGATCATATATTTGCCATTCCAGTATTTTTGTTGTTTTATTCTTAGTAATTCTTTACTATCATAAAAACTTTTTCTTACTTGATATTTTTGTATATACTAACCTAATCAAATACTAAGTGAGTACTCTGAATTGATCACAGATTTGCACATATGATACACTACGTTCTGGCATCTTAGTTGGGCTCACAATTTTATTTTATTTTATTATTTATTTTTTACATGTGGCTTACTGTAACTTTACTTATTTTTTTATTTTTTTTAAAGTTTTATTGATAAACAGCAATGAGACAGTTTCAAATCAAATCGAAAGTACAGTTTCAACAAATAATA
>NW_004524612.1:14838100-14855553 GCF_000260255.1 Octodon degus
ATAGGACTCTTAGTGATCCGCCTGTGTTCAGCTTCCCAGGGGCTGGGATTATAGGCACACGCCACCACAGCCAGTCTCAATCGCCATCTCAGTGCACCCAGGGGGTGGGGTGGACACAGCAGGCCTGGGATTGAACCTCCAACCCCTGCATTTGCCTAAGAAGGCACTTTAATCCACTGAGCTCTTTAGCCGTCTAAGAAAGGGTCTTGCTAAATTGCCCAACCTGGGCTGGAACTGATGATCCTTCTGTGTCAGCATCCTGAGTAGCTGGGATTATAGGTATGTGCCACCTGCCACCACACCCAGCTCAAACTTCTTGATATGTGAAATAAAATGGATTTGTATTTTAAGCCATTTTAAGTATTGCTTCCTCGGTGTGTGTGTGTATGTGTGTGTGTGTGTGTGTGTGTGTGTGAGAGAGAGAGAGAGAGAGGTTGAAGATTAAACCCAGGGCCTTGTGCATATCAGGCAGTTACTCTGCCACTTGCTACCTCAACCAACCACCATTTTGAGTAATGCTTTCTAATCTTTGCTTCTGAAAATATCTCGCGGCCAGCCTGATAGCTCAGTGGACTAAAGCACCTGCTTAGGCAGAGCTCAGCGGCCGGAGTTCAAGCCCCAGTGTGCCATGCCTGCCCTGTCCTTGGGGGTGCACTGAGACAGTGATTGAGACTGGGCATGGTGGTGCATACCTGTAATCCCAGCTCTTCGGAGGCTGAAAACAGAAGAAATCACTGAGACTAACCTATGTAGTGAGACCCTATAGACCCTGTCCTAAAAAAAAAAAGGTGAAAAATCCTGTATATAATCTTTTTATTGGGAAATTCTCATCATCAAAGATGAGATTGTATTTGAAAATTAGTTAGACTGATAAAATTTTATGTTTCTTCTGCCTTCCACCAAAAAAGGGAGAGTTTCTACTCTCATACCTTCATATTTTCAAAAGAAGTAATTGCCTCACCCTAATGATGCCTTTAGGAGTCAGCATATCTACCTCACCTTCTTTTCCCAAGGTAAGCTTGAAACTTGGCTTTCAGGTTGTATTTTTAGTTCTCTAGGAAAGAAAACTAATGTCTAAACTCTGTCCATAAAAACTAATTGGCAAATCATTAGGTTTGTATATGCATGTATAATCCTCATCTGTCATACAACATGCAAGGGTTGTACGGGCATAGAAACCATTTAGTTAAGAATGACAAATTATTAAATGTTTTTCTTATACCTTTCAAAATAATTAGTCATCATTAATGAAGAGGTTGATGTTACTTCTTCTGTCTCTTCCTCAATGGGAGAGTCCAAAATTATCTTATCTTTAAATACTTTATTTACTGGAAAATCAATGTTTAACTACTTCCAGTGAGCTAGGCACTGGCGATATAAATCAATAGGCTTGGGATAACCTCTCCTTTGATAGACCTAGGAAAATAGATAACTATAAACAAGTAAATAATTTTTGATGGTAGTTAAATGCTAGAAGAATATAACTCAGAATTATAATAGAATTTTAGATTGAGTGGTCAAGAGAAGTCTTCTTTGGAAGCTGTGTACTTAAGCAATAAGAAGACCCAACTATGATAAGCTTGTTGTAGGCCGAATAAACAAAGTCTCAAAAATAGGTGTGAGTTTAGGGTATTCAAGGCCAGAAAGAAGGCTCTTGTGCCTCAGATCTGGTGAATGATGGATAGAGAATAAAGACAGTGTGTATTATGAAAGGGAATTTAAATTTTACTTTATGCAGTATTGCAGGATTTTAGTAGGGACATGATTAGTTTCAAGTTATAGTTTAAAAATATTCAGTTTACTGCTGAGAATGAGTTGTAAGCTCTGTTTTCTAAAGACTTGAGCAAGGATTAGAAGACATTGACAAGTAATGCAAAGCTAGAATGTAAGTTATAAGAAGCCCTTAAGGTTTTCTACATCACCCTCCACTTTATTTTTGTGTTTTTAAAAACTAAATCCAGCAGTATTTCATTGGAGTTTAATTCTCCATATGTAATTGCCTTATTAAAAGCTCCTTCAAGAGAGAAACCTTTTCATCTATTTTAGTTAGTGCTGAGTAGTTTTGGAGTAAGTGTAGAGTAACCAGACACTTCAAAAATTAGTGATTTAAGATAAGGATTTATTATTTGTCATGATTTTGAGGCGTGGCTGAGTTGCTATTCTGTGGTTTTGCTGGGTCATTTGGAACATTTTGGTTCTCCTCTACATGTCCTCACAACTTAAAATAAGCTAGACCAGAATTACCATGATCACAGGTAATTCTTTAAGAAAGTGGAAAGCTGAAGTTAGCAGAGGTTCAGGGTTTATGTTCTGAAGTCATATATCCTTACATCTGAGGAGTAAAATCAAAATTCCATTCCTTTTTTTGGATGGCAGGAAGGTCAAACTTATGTTAAAAGAAAGCAATTATTACAACCTATGAAAATAATCTAGCACAGTCTACCCTTTGTGGTCTGTGAATATTTCATACTCTTTAGGTGTAAAATATATCCATCGTTTCCCCAAATTCAAGCTCTCTTGCTCTGGTCAGGTTCCCGTTTGAATCAGGCTGTTCAAGCCTAATCTTCTGTTGTAGCAGACACCTGTGAACCAAAAGGACCGCTGAAACAGTGATGTAGGACATTTCTAGCTTAGGAAACTAGAAAAAGATGAGGAAATTAAGCCCAAAATAAGCAAAAGAAAGAGTCAGTAATCAAATGAAAAACTGGTGCTTTGGGAAAAAAAAAAAAAAAAAACCATAAAAAATAGCCACAAACATCTAGGTTGACTGACTGAGAAAAAGAGTTACCACTCTTTATTTGCTGCAATACCACTACCATCATGGGTCACATGTTGCTGCAGTGTCCCACCTAGTTAAGGTTGATATCTGATATCTGAAGGAAAAAGTAAACATTGGCCAAGAAGGAATTCTATCACAAATCATTGTGATCCAAGGAGACTCACAGTATTGTACAAGCACAAGTATGTTTTGCTATGGGCAGTAAAATCTTTTTCTTTTTTTTTTTTTCTTTTTTGGCAGAACCAGGGATTGAACTCAGGCCCTTGCGTTTGCCAGGCAAGCGCTTATTCTACTGAGCTATCTCCCTGGCCCTGGGCAATAAAATCTTGAGAATCCTTATTTGTAAAGGACTTGTTCTTCATCTCCCTGAGATTTTCTGCCATTTCATTAGGAAAGTAGATGCTGGAAGCAGAAGGGATAGAGGTGTACTATGTTACTTCTGATTCTGATTGAGAGCCAAATTCACTGTTAGCTTGATATTGGGCCAAACGTATCCTCCCCACTCAGTTGGAAATTGGATGCTAGAGCCTGAACCCAGGATCATGTGAACAAAAATATGTTAGAGTGTCAGGGATGTACCCTGTAACATCCCTGCCTGGCAAGTACAAAGTGCTGAGTTCAATTTCTGGTCTCCCCCCCAAAAAAATATATATATATGTTACTAATGATTTAAAAATCACCAGTATTTAGCATGAGAGGGTATCACCACAGATCCTACAAACATTAAAAATAAACTAAGAGGATGGAAAGGCAATCTGGCTCTGACATCAGCCCATTGATTGCCAAGTGTTGATTGTACAGATCTGGCTGGCTGGGTAGGTATCTCTTTCCTTCCTCACCCGTCCATGTGTATCCTTCCTGAAGAAGCATAATCATTGAAAGAGGATGAACACTCCCAATAGAGGATGACCACCCCCATAGAAGAGGACAGTTTCCTTCTCAAGGGTATACAAGTAGCACTGCTCTCTGGCTAGAACCTGTAAAAGAATAATAAAAATATTATGAACAACATTTTGCCAGTAAATTTGACAACCTAAGTAAACATTGCTAAGTGACACAAACTATCAAAGCTCACTCCAGCAGAAATAGATAATCTGAAAACCTGTATGTCTGCTAAAAAAATATTGAATTTGTTGATGGATATGATAGCTCATGCCTGTTATCCCAGCATGTGGGAGGAGGAGACAGGAGGAATTACCGTGAGTTTGAGGCCAGCCTGGGCAACAAAGTGAGTTCAAGGCTAGCCTGAATTGCATAGTGAAACCCTATCTCAAAAAGACAAGAAAAGAAGAAAGAGATTGAATTTGAAATTAAAACTTTTCACAAAGAAAATTTGAAGCCAGATGGCTTCATGGTAAGTAAATTCACATAAACATTTACAGAAAACAGAAGTGAGGGCTGGCATGTTGGCACACACCTATAATCCCAGCACATGGAAAGCTGAGGCAGGAGGACCACTGTGAGTTTAAGGTCAGCATGGGCTTTAAAGTGAGTTCAAGGCCAGTTTGAACTGCATAGTGAAACCCTACTGCAAAAAGAAAAAAGATAATGGAAGTGAACCCTCACAACATGATTTGTGGGGCCAGCATTACTTAAATACCAAATCAAGGACATGACAAGCAGAGAAATCTATAGCTCAGTATCCCTTAAGAACATACTTAGATGTTCATATTTTGTTTTTGTTCTGGTTTTTGTACCAGGGATCAAACTCAGGACCTTGTCGCTTGCCAGGCAGGTATTTTTATGCCTGCTGAGCTATCTTCCTGGCCCAAGAATATAAATATCAAGAAATGATAACAAATTGAATCCAACCATTATGTAATCCATTACATTATGATTAATGTACTGTCAAAAAATCTAAGGTTGGTTTAACATTTTACAAAATAAAAAACTATGATTATTTCAATGGATGCAGAAAAATGACTCATGTCTTAAAAACAACCAAACCTCAGCAAACTAGACATAAAAGCAAGCAAACAAACAAAGAAAATGTTCTATAATCTCAGCAATTGGCATACTGAGCCAGAAAGATTGATGCAAGCTTGAGGCCAGCCTGAGCTACATACTGTGGTCAAGGCCAGCATGAAGTCCCCAATAAAACCCTGTCTCAAGAGATCAAAAACAAAACAAAAAAAGAAAGAAAGAAATGATAAAGTATTTGTAAAAGTCCTAAAACTTTCATACCAAAAGACTGAGTGCTTTCTTCCTAAGATTGAGAGCAAGCCAAAAACTGTCTATAAATACAATAATAATATGCTGGAGCCCCTTACCTGTGAATAAGGTGGAGACACACAAGGCATATAGATAAGAAAACAAAATATTCTTCTGTAATCAAGCACCTGATTGTGTTTGTAGGATATCCTAAACAATTCATTAAAGAAGTGCACCTAAGAGGTGGTGAAATAGCTCAGCAGACTAAGTGCCTGCTTAGGCAAGCTCAGGGACTGGCGTTCAATCCCCAGTACCACATGCTGTGCTGGCCCTGCCCCTGGTGTGCTGAGCCAGCCACTTAGACTAGGTGTGGTGGCGCACACCGGTAATCCTAGCACTGAGGAGGCTGAAAACTGGAGGGTCACTAAGTCTGAGCTGCATAGTGAGACACTGTACCAAAAATATAAATTAAAAAAAAGACAAAATGTTCCTAGAGCTATACAGTTTAGCAAAGTAGCTAGATACATGAAGTTAATATGCAGAAATCAGTTTTGGTTCTATATCCTCATATTTCATACTAATAGTTATAACTAAGAAAGAAGTGTAACAGTACCAGGCATAATAGAATCAAAAAATGGGCTAGGAATGTGGCTCTGTGGTAGAGGGCATGCTGAAGTTCTGGATTTTTTTTTTATCTCCAGCACTGCCAAACAGCAATAATGTAACACCAAAAACCTGAAGTACCGAAGAATAAATAATACATGTGTAGGCCGGCCAAATAGCTCAGCGGATTAAAGTTCCTGCAAGCAGGCGCAGGGGCCAGGGGTTCAATCCTCAGACCTGCTGTGTGGGCCCTGCCCCTGGGTTGTGCTGAGGTGGCAATTGAGACTGGGCATAGTGGCACATGCCTGTAATCCCAACTCTTGGGAGACTGTAAACAGGCAGATCACTACAAGTCCGATCTAGTAGTGAGACCCTGAACACCCTGTAGACCCTTCCCTAAAATACAAAAATAATAATACATGGTTGACATAAATTAAAGACCTAAATAAATGGAGACACATAATATAGTATGTTAGTAAGTCAGAAGATTCAATAATACAGAAATTTTAGTTTTTCTCATTATAACATGTATACTAAACACAGTCTGAAGTCAAAATACAGGGAGAGCCAGGAGCAGTGGTATATGTGTATAATCCCTGCTTCTCCAGAGGCCGAGGCAGGAGGATTGCTAATTTGAGGTCCACCAGACTATTTATTTATTTGTATTTACTACAGGGTCTCACTACATAGATCAAACTTGTAATGATCCTTCTTTTTTCAGCCTCCCAAGCGCTGGGATTACAGGTGTGTGCCACCATACCCAGTCTCTGTTGCCCTCTCAGCATGCCCCGGGGGTAGGGCCAGCACAACATTCTGGGGATCGAACCCTGGACCCAGCATCTGCCTAAGTAGGCACTTTCGTCCCCTGAGCTATCTGGCTGGCCCTGCACCAGACAATTCAGTGACACTGTCTCAAAATAAGAAAAAGAAGCATGGTGGTGCATGGTTGTAATCTCAACACTTGGGAGGATGAGACATGAGGATAGCTGCCAAGTTCAAGGCCAACCTGGAGTATAACCTAGACCTTGTCTCAAACCTTCCCCCTAAAAAAGAGTAGTTTGGGTACCGTAGGGATGTAATGGTAAAGCACTTGCTAGAATGTGGTAAGCCCCAGTGCCACAAACCAAAAATCTAGAAGTTCTTTATTAAAAGAATTTGTCTGGGAGGAGGGCTCTGGGGTCCGAGATGGAAATGCGTTGCTCTCTGTGGCTGGCATTGGGGCCACCCTGGCTCAACGGCAGGGGTTGCGGAGCGGATATAGAACATTTTCTTCGACTGTGATGGAGGGGGCCTGGAGCTGCTGAGAGGGGACTGAGGCGGCTTGGGACATGGAGGCGCTGGAGCCTGGCCCAGGGTCCAAGCGCGGGGCCGCAGTGGCAGCTGAAGGGTACGAACCCTTTCACGCATGCGCAGGAGGAGGGCTGGCTGCGGCGGAACAAGACGGTGCTCACGTACGTGGCCGCGGCCGCGGCCGCTGTGGGCATGCTTGGGGCTTCCTACGCCGCGGTGCCCCTGTATCGGCTCTATTGCCAGACTACCGGCCTTGAAGGATCAGCAGTAGCAGGTCACAGATCAGACCAGCTGGAAAACATGGTGCCTGTTAAGGACTGGATCATTAAGGTTACCTTCAATGCAGATGTACATGCCAGTCTCCAGTGGAACTTTAGACCTCAGCAATCGGAGATCTACGTGGTACCAGGAGTGATTGCACTGGCATTTTATTTTATTTTTCAAAGTTTTATTGATAAACATATAGCAATGAGACAGTTTCAAATCAAATCGAGAGTACAGTTTCAACAAATAATACACTGCATATATTCTTAGTGGTTAATTGCTGTACAAGATGCAGACTTGTGATCCTACTTACAAACACTATTAGAACAAATCATTCTGTTCATTAAGAGAATGCAACTATATATCTATCCCAACCACTTTCAATACACAGATACAAAATGGACATTCATAGTTATATCCCATTTTTTTTTAAGTTCCGTTATTGAATATTATAGGCGTGTAAACTCAGCAGAATATTCTAAAAGCGTCCAGTAGCCCATAATAGCAATGGGTCTTCTGTTTAACTGGCAATGTCAGAAATTATTGACCTGAGTCCCCCACAGCTCAACATAACAACATGGCTTTACTTCCTATATTTCGTCTTCATACTTTTCTACTGGATGGTTAAGACCAAGGTAAAGCAGGACCTGTGCAACAAGAGTTGTAGCTTTTTGGTTTGAGAAGGTCAGTGAAATCCCGTCAGGATTTATCCTGAGATCCTGTACCTCAGATTGTAGAACCTTTGTCAGTGTCAGCCATGTGGATGAGTCACAGCCAATGCTTGGCCAATGCACTGGCATTTTATAAAGCTAAGATCCTACTGACAAACCAGTCATTGGAATTTCTACATATAATGTATCATTTGAGGCTGGACAGTATTTTAACAAAATCTGTTTTGAAGAGCAAAGACTGAATCCCTAAGAAGAAGTATACATGCTGTTGTTTTTCTACATTGATCCTAAATTTACAGAAGATCCAAGAATGGTGAATGTTGATCTTATCACGCTTTCTTACACATTTTTTGAAGCAAAGGAAGGGCATAAGCTGCCAGTCCCAGGTTATAACTGAAGTGGTATCCAAGTCCTGCTTCAGATTTGTGATTTTTGAAAAATCATGTATCTTACATTCTCATTGGAGAAGTATTCTACAATGTGAATTGAAATTTTTTATTTTAAGTAATTCTTTTATTTCTTCCAGTGAATTTACTTCACTCAGAATTGAGAGAACAGATTTAACTTTTACCATAAACAGATAAGCATCAATAAAGCATGTGATTGTTTGATATACTTAGAAACTTGATGGTTTAAAATAAAACAAAGTTGGTGGAAACTGAACATGGAAGAGGAGTCACTGAGCTCTAATGACTTGCTCAAAGCTTATGAGCTTATTTCACTTTTGATATTTTTTCTTTAAGGTCTAAGTCTGTTGTACATTCAAAGTGCTGAACATTTTAATTACTTTGAAATTATGGTCTCATGAACTTGAAATAAAATACAAGTCCATCTACTAGGCTGCTAGCATTTACCCTCTTAGTTCCAACTTGCTGAATGTTAAAATGTAAGGCTAGGGTTGTAAAAGTTTACTAATATGTAAGTAAAAGTTCCTCTGTAAACAAAATTCTTTAATTTTATTATTTGGCAAGCTGAGTCTTGTATATATGGAAATACAGAAAATATACAATAACCCAGTTGTTTTTTAAGTACAGATTTTTGAGGAATTACACAACTTGATTTTGACTTACCATACACAAAATCATGGTAATCAAGAGAATGTGATGGGGCCGGGAGATAGCTCAGATGTTTAAGCGCCTGCCTGGCAAGTGCAAGGACCTAGTACTATGTGCTGTGTCAGCCCTGCCCCTAGTTTTTCTCATAGCCTAGCAAGCCATTGAAACCAGACACGGAGGTGCACACGTTGTAATCCCATTGCTGAGAAGGCTGAATCAGGAGGATCACTGTAAGTTGCATCTGAGTAGAAAGACCCTGTACTAAATTAATTGATTAGAAAAATAAAGAGAAAGAATGTGATGTTAAGGACAGATCAATTGAACAAGGCAGTCTAGAGAGATCTTCATGTTTATGGTCAATCATGTTTATGATTTTCAACAAAGATGCCTAGGTAATTTGTTGAACAGTTGGTGGTGAAGGACAGGTATCTCCTAATTGGGGGAAGAAGGGAAGACCCTGATACTTATACTAGATAGAAATGAATGTGAATGGATTATAGCCATAAACTGAGAACTGAAACTAGATTCTAGAAGAAAACATAACTTTGTTAAGGGCAGGTTTCTTAAAGAGGAACCCAGAAGCATAAAAATAAAGACAATTCCATGGAATTGATGAATTCAGTTTAATCAAATAAGTTTTCTTCTAAAGGCATTGATTGAAAGGCAACAAAGTCACATTACAAATGGGTGTATCTTTTATGATTGATGTGATCTGTCACCTTAGTTACCAGTCCATCAACCTATTATAATGTAGAAAAAAATTTGGAGCTTATGTTCAGGAGCCTGTCCTGTAATTCTAATTCTGACACTTGTGAAAAATATTGCTTAGTAAAATATTTAGTGTTTTGTTATATTCTCTGAGCCTGTTTTCCTTATTCCCCCTCCCTCGCTTTTTTTGAGATGATAATGCTAATGTCTGCTTTTTAGGATTCCTTAGATACAAAATATAAAGTACTGTGCTGTTATTTAATGTATTATTTAGGCATAGTGGATCCTAAAGTTTCTCCTCTTGATAAATAAGTGTGAAAACTTTTCTCTTTTTCACACAAATTAGTTATTTCTTAAGGAAAGTAAAAAGTATAATAATAAAACTAATTAGTCTTTAGTATACTTTTTGCCTGGAAACTTCCTCCCTGAACTTTCTTAGTTTTAGCAAGATTCAGCTACACTCTAAAACATGTAATTATCCTTTGTGAGAAATGAAAGATAGTTAAGTGGTTTGTAAGAACATATTAAGCACTTTGAGCTAAAATGAGAGTGATTTTATGTCAAATGAGACAAACTCTATGGCTTCACAAATCTACTTGTCTTTGCACAAAGAAAATGAGTTATTTTAATATCCAAGTGTTTTGGTGGTTTTTTTTTTTTCTTTCAGAACTGGGGATTGAACTCAGACCCTTGTGCTTGCCAGGGAAGCACTTATTCTACTGAGCAATCTCCCCAGCCCCTCCAAGTGTTTAATATTGAAGATGCATCCATTATCAATTTAAGCTTTCTGTATTATAGAGGTTAGGAACTGGAAAGATTACTGAACCTGACAGTTAACCTAGGCCACTTTCACAAAGTCAAATTAGAAGTTTGGGGGACCAGAAAGCAGAAAATACTGTATCTTTTCTACTTTTAACAAAAATCCATATAAACTTTTATTTAATACAATTAAAATATATTTTTTTCTCATTTTAAGTTGATAGAATATGAGATAGAGAGGAGAGAGGGAAAAAGTTGTCATTTTTCCTTTTGTCCATTCTTGTATCACTTTTTGATCTAGCTAGATAAGAAGAAAGACATTAAGACATTAAGGATTGTGTGGCTGAGTTGGAAAGAAAGAGATTTATAAACTGGTTCTGCAAATTTTGCAGTGACCATTAGCATTTTTGTACAGACTACCTCAATCTTAATCTTTTGAGACAGGGTCTCTGCCATGTAGCCCAGCTTGGTCTGGAACTCATAGTGATCTTCCTGCCTCAACCTCTGGACCGTTGGAATAAGAGCATGTGCCACCATACCCAGTTGGCCTAAATCTTTTAGGTTCTAGTAATATTCTTCTTTATTATCCATACTCATTGAGTTTTTGTTTTTTACATTTGCAGCTAGCCATTATTTTTGTTGTTGTTGTTCTTTCCAACTTTACAATACCTTTAAAAGAGACTATCTTTATGTATATAACATCATTCCTTAAAATGCTTGCTGTAGGCCAGATAGATTCATAAGCCAAAATTGCCCAATTCCTTGAGTCAATTTCTGTATGACATGGGATTTTCTTATTCATGGCTTTGAGACTTTTGATGTGCCATAGAAAAAGTTTTCATTTATGAAAATGCAAGGGTTAGGGTTGTTGCTTCCTGATACAGTACCTCCCTGATGTCCAGCAGTACTGCCCTACTCCTACAAAAGAAAAGAGAGTGGAAAGGTGGAAGGAAGTCCCAAGAAATTTTCTTGACACTGGTTCTTTTTTTTTTTTTTGGCGGAACCGGGGATTGAACTCATGTCCTTGCGCTTGTCAGGGAAGTGCTTATTCCACCAAGCCATCACCCCGGCCCCCAAGAAATTTTCTTGAATTAATCTTGTGATGTATTCATAGTACCTACTTATGTTGCCAAAATATAAACCTTGAAATTGGAGCCTTGGGTGAAGGTCTAGGTTCAATCCTCAGCACTACCACTGTTAACAGCAACAAAAACAAAAAAAAGAAAGAGAGGAACGAGGAAAGAAAAAAGGAAGAAAAGAAAGAAGGAAGGAGAGCAGAAGGAAGGAGGGCAATCAGGAAGGAACACAGTGTGTTCCAAAGGTTTTTCTTGAATCAGTCTTATGATGTATTCATAATGTGTACTACTGTTGCCAAAACGTAAACCTTGAGATTGGAGACCTTGTCTTTCTGTCTTCCATAATATTTTGCACAAAGTAGAAAATTAATATTTACTAAAAGCAAAACTATATCATTTAGTATTCCCTGATATAGAAAAAGAAGAGGAATTAATGTTCATGACGGCTAGAAACAGCATAGATTTAGAATTGTGATCATCAGTTTTTCTGAAGGCAACATTGTATAGAGAACTGAAAAATCACTTTGAAACATTAGAAACTGCTCTTTGAACCAAGGTGTATGACACTCACCTATTCACTTTTGTTCATCACTCTGTTGTACGTTTTGTTTATTTAGTACCCCCACCCAGAGATGCTCTCTTTCATGCCTCAGGTATTAGGTGTCCTTAGGAGGCATCAGCCAATCTTTCTCCTTCTGTCATTTTCTCTTTTTATCTGTTTGAGATCTTCAAACCACTACCTTCACTTACACACAAACTTACTTACAGACCAGATAATTGACTTTTATATAAAATTATCATAGTATAGTTCTGATATATCTAAGGTCCCACGACTACTTCAGTTCTCCATATTTCTGATAACAAACTGATACATGTGGGACATTGTGATGACCAGTAATCTATGTGTTCGAAGCAAAGAGCAGTGTTGAAATGTGATTGTGTGTAAGTCAGCCTTGCCTGGCTGTCTTTATCTGCAAAATAGAGAAAATTATTATCTACCCTTGCAGCCTAATAGAATTTGTTGCGAGTATAAAAATAAAGATTTATAAGCTACCATACTTCTGTGACTTTAAGATAGTATGGGAATTATAGTTTTAGAAATCAATGCCACTAAGGAATGGCTGCAGTAAAATAAAATATTTACACTACTATGTCTCTTTTCAATGTCTTCATTTCTTTATCAGGAGTAGTTTCTGGCCTGGCCAAATAGCTCAACATATTAAAGCGCCCGTAAGCAGGCGTGGAGACTGGGCGGATCACTACGAGTCTGATCCAATAGTGAGACCCTGTTCACCCTGTAGACCCTTCCCTAAAAAAAAAAAAAAAAAAAAAAAGCTTTTTATAGACATTAATGCCACTTCAAAAAACTTGGAGCAAATGTTGCCAGCTTCAAGTTCTTTCTTTATTCCCTAAATTAAAAGTGATACAAGCTCTAATTACAGATAATTTATAACTTTTGGATGGCTGAATGAAACAGTTGTCTTATTTTTGAATTCTTTTCATTTTGCCCTCAATTTCTGAGTGAAACATCTAGATACTGTGAAACGTGTTACAATAAGAAAGGAGTCACTTAAACTTTAATATGCCTGACATTATATAGGAAGCTTATTAAAAAATAAAAACAGCAACAAACAAACACCCTTGCCTCAGGCTTGGATGCTCTGAGTCCAGTAAGTTGTTCTGTTTGTGTCAGCTATATTGTTCTTCCTTTAGTTTCTTGCATTTTGTGTAACTCCTCTCACAATAGTAAGTTTTTCACATGATGTTTCCTTTTCCTGGATTTGATGTTTCCTTTGCCTTTGTAATGTCTAAACCTCAGGTTTGAACTTTATGCAATTCTTTTTTTAATTTTTTTTTGGTGGAACCTGGGATTGAACTCAGGCCCTTGCGCTTGCCAGGGAAGCGCTTATTCCACTGAGCCATCTCCCCAGCCCCCTGAACTTTATGCAGTTTTAAGGAAATCTTTCCCTGGGCCCTGTAAGTTTTCTCTCAACATTTAATGCCCCATTATAGTATTCATCATAAGTTTAGCTTTACATTTATTTGTATGACTATTTACATAATGATTTTCTTACTACACTGGAAGCTACATAAAGGTACAAACTATATTTCTAAAGCCTATGATACTTCTTAGAACACAGTTCGTGCTTAATAAGTAAAATGGGTGGATGAATAATAATCTACAAACAACTTTTTGACAAGCATTGAATCAGGGATTCTTGATCTTTGCATTCTATTTCTGTCTTCTAATTTATCTCTTTGATATGTCTACTTGAGTATCAGTACAGCTGAGTGAAATCAGGCCTAGCTTGTTGAACATTTAAATATCAAATGAGAAGCATGAAGGTACTTTGAAAAATAGGTACTATTCAGGTATAAAATTACATTAAGTAGTTATTGATATAGGTGTTCTATGATGAAATATATATATGGTTTTTTTTTTAAAAAAAAAAAAACAAAACAAAACATTTTGGGGCCGGGGAGATGGCTCAGTGGAATAAGCGCTTCCCTGGCAAGTGCAAGGACCTGAGTTCAATCCCCGGTTCCACCAAAAAAAACCAAACCATTTTATGCCATAAACTAGTTCAAGACAAAATTTAATCATTTTTTCTGGTATATAACTACTTGCTTATGTTAGAAATATTAATTCTTACTGTCTATTGTTTAGGGTAGGGCATATCTTTTATTTTCACTTATGAAATTTGTACGAACCTAAATGACCAGAGCTAGCCTTTAAATATCTTTTTTTTTTTTTTTTTTGTAATGTATTTACTATTGGGTCTCATTACACAGATGGGACTCGTTATGATCCTCTGTCTTCAGCCTCCCAAGCGCTGGGATTACAGGGGCGGGCCACCACGTTGAGTCTCAGTCACTGTCTCAGTCCACCCCGGGGGCAGGGCCTGCACTGCACACAGGGGTCAAATCCCCTGCCCCTGCATCTGCCTGAGCAGGTGCTTTAATCCACTGAGCTATCTGGCTGGCCCTTAAATATCATTTTTATGGTCTAGCAAGCTCTATGGCTTTGATGCAAACTCCATCTCTTACAGATGGCTCATCTATGTATTCATAACTATTATTTTCATCCTGTAGGGCATAAATAAATGCTATATGTTACTTTAACTCTGGGTAAAATGGAATAGGAAAATAGTTAAATGAATTGCGATGAGTACTTTGTTATTTTTTATAGTAAAACAAGATGCTTTTAACTTTTAAAAACAAACCAATCATTTCATAATTTTTTTACCACTACATTATTAAAATATATTTCTTTTCCTCTGTTTTCTGTTCCCAAATCTCCCTAGCTTCATACATTTTTATTCTTCTTCTTCTTCTTCTTTTTTTTTTTTTAACTTGAACAATCTGGGTTTCAGGGGATAAAAAGCTGGCACTTAATCAAGAACATGATCTCATTGCTTTCAATGGCTTAGAAAAGAAACATTTTAAGGCATTTGAAAGATTTCACTTTGGAAAATGGGTACTGCATAACTAAGTGTGTTTGGTTCCCAGCAGAGCCTTGAGTAACCTCTTCCCAGCCATCCTTGTGTTTTTATTTTTTCTTTTCTACTTCCTGTTCAGTGAGCAGTAGCCCAAGTTTTAAAAAATCCAGTGAGACTTTGCTTTTGGCTGTCTTAGCAGAATATTGTTTTCTATCCTTTCATTCTCTGTATTTTTGTATTGTAGTTGTGCCAAGGCAGAGAGATGGAACATCTGACTTACATTTCTCTCCTGCGTACATAAGACACGCCAGCTCTTCCAGAACCCTCCTAAATATTTCTGGGA
This sequence comes from Octodon degus, assembly GCF_000260255.1. NCBI lineage: Eukaryota > Metazoa > Chordata > Mammalia > Rodentia > Octodontidae > Octodon > Octodon degus. Next base: position 14,853,240 of record NW_004524612.1, read on the forward strand.
GTCCTCGAATGGAACAAAGCATGATTCAGGAACAGAAGTGAATATTCTTTCCTTGCAACTATCTCAAGGCTGTCCATCCACCCTAAGGCTATGCTAATGAGGATGGTACCTCCTTGCTGCCACCACTGTTGGATCCTCTGTAAGGGATGTAGCAGGGCTGGAGATGCTGCTGCAGCGCTTTAGAGGTGCTGGCCTTCAAAGAGGAGGGGTGAATTAGAAAGCTGCCAGCCTCTTCTCTCCATGCTACTCTTTGTTCCTAAGTCCCAAAGGGGCAGTTGGTGCTCTTAATTTCAGTTTTCTTTCTTGAAAAGGTTTATCTTTTGGATCTACCCTTTACTTCTTGTGGGCCCACAACTAGTTCAAAGAAGCAGATGGAAAAGGAAACCATGCCCTTTCTTCCATTGCCCGTACTTCCTCTCATTCTCCTCTGTTCTCCCCTGTACCACCCCTAGGGTCCCTTTGAGATCTTCAGCATCCTTGAACTATATAGCATATGTGTGGAAGTGGAGGTCACTGCCACACTCTTTCTAATAGTTGCTGAATTCCTAATCATACTTAAAACCAGATCAGCTAACTTGTTACATATACAAAATACAAGTTTTGAATAGGTATCCATTACCTGCTGCAGAATTCAAAACATCCAATGAAAAGTCTACTCTGTCTTCATCCCTCAGTTACCAGCTTCCATAATTTAAACCCTATACCCTTCTTGTCCTTTTACTTAGAGTCTGTTTCATAAGATATAGGGAATTTCCTTATTTTTTTATGACTATGTTATATGTTCATGCCATAACTTATTGATGTAGTCCCCCAATGGTAGCTATTTAACGCAAATAGGTTATTTCTAATCTTTTGCTCTTAACAAATAGGGCTGCAAGGGCTGGCCAGATAGCTCAGCAGATTAAAGTGCCTACAAGCAGTCACAGGGGTTGGGGGTTTGATCTCCAGGCCTGCCTCACCGTCCCCATTCCCCGAGATGCACTGAGACAATGATTGAGATTGGTCATGGAGGTACATGCCTGTAATCCCACCACTTAGGAGGCTGTAAACAGGAGAATCAATATAAATCTGATCTAGTAGTGAGACCCTGAACACCCTGTAGACCCTTCCCTAAAATACAGGAAAAAATTTTTTTTAAAAAAAGGCTACAAAGAGTAACACTGAATGTAAATTATTTAGCTTCTGTATGATTATATCTGTAGAGTCAGTCTGTAGAACTGGAACTGTAGGGTTAAAGGTTGTGTGGATTCTGGTTTGGATCCTGCCACCTTTATAGTGACTAAACTGCAGGGTTTAGGTTTCTTGTTATTAGTCATATATACTCTATACTTTTCCTTTTGGGGAACTAGCTTTATCACCATATGATTTTATTTGGTGGTTCAGGCAATGCAGACCAGGTATGAGAAAAAAAATAAAGGTTTGTTTCACAATGTAAAGGAAATAAAATTTCTCATCCGTGCTCCTAGAATCTCTGCTTGAACTTAATAATTAAACTGACAGAAAACAGATTATCAGCAGAAAAACTGAGACAGGAGGAGGATTACTATGAAGTACTGCGATTACAGGCATGTGCCACTACGTCCAGTTTCAGTGACCAGCTAAACATGGGGCAGGCATGACATACAGTACCGGGGATCAAACTCAAATCCTTGTACTTGCCAGGCAAGTGCTTAGACTGTTGAGCTATCTCCCTAGCCATAATGTACACATTTTATTTAGTAATTTTTTCATGGGAGCTTCACAAGAAAAATGAAGATCCTGAGAAGCAGACAGGGCCAAAAGCTTATATACTGAGTTGGGCAAATAGTAATAAATAGTGAAAATATTACAAGACAAAGAGGTCTATAATAGGGCAGTTGAAAAAAATGCTAGGCAGTTAGGGGTTGATTGACAAGGTTTATTTGTATAGATTTCTCTCATCGTGTGATCCCTGTCTGTGGTGATAAGAACATTTTCTTTCTTCCTGGTACAAGAAGGACACGTTTCTCCTGGGAGTTTTATCTCCTTTCAAGGAAGAAAACAGAAAGTCAAAGTGCCTTTTTGCATCTGCTAGTTTTCAAGTGCCCTTAACTCAAAGTAATTAATATGTCAAAGCAGTGTATTTTGGGGTAGCATGTTCTATAAACTTCATCAACACTTTTCTTAGATACATAAGTATAAAAAATTACTTCCCTGGTATGAGACAAAGCACAATATAAACTCAGTAATAATTACTGATACCCTGTCTTGTAAATTAGTGCATGCCCTGGATAAGTAGATTGCTGGAGGAATTACAAATGCTTGTGAAAAATGCTGCAATTATTATTGTTTTTTT
>NW_004524612.1:14863051-14869916 GCF_000260255.1 Octodon degus
TTTTTTAGTTCTTCTTGGGTAGCATTGGGTTTGACCCCCAAAACATCGTAATAAGTCGTTTCCTTCACCATTTTCTACAGGCGGTGAGCGGGCTAGGCCGCGGTTGAGCAGACAGGAAGGAGCGGGTAGCCATGTGCAGGTCGAGCAGCTGCCGCTCCTCCACCTCTCAGCACGTTCTGGAATGTTCCCTTAGTTTCATTTTGGTGATATGAAATTTAGAGTGACTCCATTTTTGTTTTTAGCCTGGAATGTTGGGGCCCACTGCAGGAGTTTAATTGTAATGACCTTTTAAAATTTTTATTTTATTCCTAAACTGCCAGTTTATGCTCTTTACTGTTGTATGTACAGAAGCAGCTCCTTGGTCTGTTTCTTTAGCTTTGCTGTCTCACACATTCTGTTTTCTCATCACCTATTGTCATCTTAATACTGTTTCTAGATATTCCACTGATTTCAAAATATTCAAATCTGCATGTCATAATCTATCTTCTTGAGTATTTATTTGGAGTTCCCTTTATCTCACTTGCTTCCTTCATTTTGTTTTGATTATTTTTCTTTTAAAAATTTTACTAGTACATGTTTGCAGTATATAGTAATTACATTCATTGTGAGGAACTGGTATATGTACATAACACATCTGTATTCTTTTTACCTTCCATTTACTCCCCTCCCTGCATCTTTAAATCCCATCATATTTGGAAAGGGATTTTCCTGTTTGTTTCCTATTATCTTTTATTTTACTCTTTAAATTATTTATGTTTTGGGTCTTTTTTATGAGAGAAACCATGTGAGCTTGTGTGTCAGATTTATCTTGTTATGGCTGATCACGAGAAACACTCACGGAGGCTGAAAGCAGATACAACAAGTAAGCTTTATTGCTAGTGGACGACACCTAATTCTAGTCAGTCAGAAGTGCCGCCCCCCCAGAGAACTTTGTACTGAATTTTTATACATTGATAAGTAACCATGGCATTCTCTTTAGAGTTTTACAAGAATGTCACAAGGTTTACATTTCCCATGGGTTAGTCAGTCAAACAGGATGTGATTAAATTTTAGCTTACCCCACAGTTTGTTCTGTTTGTTCCCTTCAGCTAACAACTTGTCCTTTGTAGCTTTTATGGTTGCCTAAGTAGGAAGAACTTTAGGTAGCTTCTAAAATGGAGTTCAGAAGCAGAATGGAGTCACATTAGCCATGTCAGTGTCAATAATACAGTCTCAAGATGTATCCATTTTCCTACATATAACTCTCTTATACTTCAGAGTAGTACTCCATTGTTTATACCTTGTTTTTTTTTTTTTTGTTTTTTTTTTGCGGAACTGGAGATTGAACTCAGGCCTTTGCACTTGCCAGGCAAGTGCTTTATTCTACTGAGCCATCTCCACAGCTCCATTGTTGATAAGTACCTTTTCTTTATCCATTCATCTTAATTGGGAGATAGCTCAGTGATATAAGTGCCTGCCTGGTAAGCAGAAGGACCCAGGTTTGATCCCTGGTACCACATGCCGGGCAAGCCTTGGAGTCTTCAGTGCACCAGGCTGGCCACTAAAACCAGGTGTGGTGGGGCATACCTGTAATCCCAGCACTGGAGAGGCTGAGGCAGGAAGAGTACTATGAATCTGAGCTGTGTAGTGAGATCCTGTACCAAATAAAGAATTAAAATATTTTTAAAAAATTTAAAAAAAGGTGAAGGTGGTAGGAAAGGGCAGATTGAAAAGTAAAATTTGAAAAATAAAAGGAGAAAAATGAGATATTTATCTTATTTTGTATTATTTTGAGAAAGGGGCTCTATATATTATTCAGGCTAGCTTTTTTTTTTTTTGGTGGAACCAGGGATTGAACTCAGGCCCTTGCGCTTGCCAGGCAAGTGCTTATTCTACTGAACTATTTCCCCGGCCCCTCAGGCTAGCTTTGAATTCACTGTATACCTCAGACAAGTCTCAAATTCAATGCAATCCTCCTGCCTCAGCTTGCCGAGTGCTGGAATTACAAGTGTATACTACCACACCCACCTAAGGATCTTATTAAGGAATAAAAGAAAGTTAATAGAATTAGATAAAAATAGCAGAAAAGAACAACAAAAAATAAAAAAGAGCAAATTGAAGGAAAGACAAAAAAATGTACAAACCCAAAAAAACAAATGCAAAAAAAAGGGAAAGTGAATCCCCTAAAATTCCTGTGTTTGTGAACAGTTTTTTTCTGGGGGTATTCAGTATCGGAATCTACCAGATGTGGGAGTGGGATAGTTAGTCACTGTGAAGACCTGTTTTGTTTCGAATTCACATTTTTATATGTGAATATTGAATCCTGCCCTGCCTTTCTTGCTGGGCTTGACTGATCAATACTGTCCACACTAGGGCTATGTTCACTCCAGGTGCTCTCAGTTTGTGTGTCACTCTGTGTGCCCAAAGTCACATCTTTCTCTGACTAGCTTTATAATCTGTAGTTTTGCCGAGTTTCCCTCCTGCTCCAGCGGCCCTTTTATTCGTACACCCCCAGGTATGGCACCCTTCCAGGTTGAGGCAAATCCCTAATCATGTTAGCAGATGGAGAAAGCAATCAGACCTCTGGACTCTGTTTTGGATATACACAGTGGAGTGGGGTGGGCTTCAGACCCAGGCCCCTTCCAAAAGTAACTCAAAACCAACCTGGCTTTTCACCATGAAGGGAGGGACCTCTCTGTCCTTTTCAGTCAGAGCTTAAACTTCTGAGGTGGGCTATATCTAGCCTACACTTTCCCCATAACTGTGATCATCTTCTACCCAGTCACTTTGGTAGGCATGGTGCCTCCAGAAACCCAGCAATGTGATTGTTCTAGGTGAGCCTTAGTCAACTACTCTCTTCCCAAAATGGGTTCTGAAGAAGCCCTCTCAAATATAGCAGGCACTGTACCAAGTTTCATTTGCAACCCTAACCTGCCATGTGGAAGGAGTCATTTTCAGAGCAAAACTCCACACCGTTTTTTGCAGTTTTGATTAACTGGGCTTTTCTTTGAGCTAGCACTGCCAGCCTGGTCTATTGCTTCTCCCTGGAGCTTCCACCCCTCTCTGGGCTTACCTTGTGTTAACAGACCATCCCACACTACAGAAACTGGTGTTAGGTTTCTAGCCTATTTCATTCATTTCTCTATTTTGTAGTCAGTTTCTCCAGCTTCTCTATAGTTTCTGGTTTTCCTTTCAGCTCTCTTTTGCTTTTTTTTTTTCTTCACCAAGCTGTTGTTTTCTTGGTGTCTCAGTTCCAGGTCTCAAGAGACTGTATTTTCTTAGCCAAGTATAATTTGGTTTTGTGAGACAGGTTCTCAGTGTACTTGACGCTGGCCTCAGACTCACTATATACCCTAGGTTGGCCTTGAATTTGAGATCCACCTACCTCCTCATCCAGCTGATCCTTCACCCTTCGTTTTCTAGCAACAACGTACAGAATCATGAGACCTTAGTATCACATTTCTACTCATGATATCTCTAATATCACATTCTATCCCATGACTCTAAGATGCATTTTATAAAGTTTAGAAATGTGGCCTATTACAATTATTATAGCTAGGCAGAGGAAATACCAATATTATTTTCTCACTGTGATCTCCGTAAAGCTCTTTCAACATGATTGTGGCCATTAGTAAAGTAAACCTTGGTTAGAAACATTTTTCTATCTGAAATCGTTAATGATGTTCTTTTAATGTGGTTGGTTCTGCAAGGGACTGTAAAATGAGTTAATAGCTTGAGCCAAAGTCTGCAAACCTTACATTATGGTTCCCAATGGAGCACACACTCTTACCTGATGATCTTTTTTAATGTAAAGTAACAATGCTGCTAAGTCCCTGGTTGCCTAGGCTGGGCTCAATTTGTGATCCTTTTGCCTCAGCCTCCTACAGAGCTGGGATTACAGGTATGTGCCACCTGGCTACCTGTGTGCTTATGTAGTCAGAAAATGAAAAACATAAGTCATTACATTTGTGGGAACATTGGGTAGGCAACTGCAGCAAGGTGGGAAAATCTCTTGGTTTGCAGGTGTTAATAACATTTTTAGTTCTGGCGCTGGTGGAGACTAGGTATGTGCCAAGCTTAAGCATATATTTAGAGAGTGTTAGGTGGGATGTCAGATCTGATACAGAAAGGTATAGTGACTATTAAAGGTATACTGGCTAAAGATAGCCCAAGATAACTTGGGCTGTTGATCTAAAAAAATTTGGTCTCCACAATCACCATATTCTAGTCAGCCAAGGTCAGTATGCAGGATCTTTAATATAGATGTGGTTTCCTCAGAGAACTTCAGTTCTCAGTGTCCTCTACTACATTTGTATTCTTGATTTCATTCTTCAGAAAATCTTCCTGGAAAGGGGTGTATAGTTGCCGCTTTTCTCTTCCTCTTTTCAGAGACCTCCACTAACCTTGTTCCCAGTTCATCAAAAGTGAGTACTCATCTTTTGGGAGAAAAAAATAATTCCTTCAGAGTACTTAGACACTACTGCCTTTGATGCTTTTTTCCCAATAGTCATTTGCTCATAGTTAAAGTAATTAAAAGGTGTGTTAGAGGCACTGTGGAAAACTGAGTGTTGGGAAGAAATTTAGGGCATTGAGCTCTACAGTAGCTGGACTTGCGTGCAGCCTTGTCCAAGTAATTATTGGCTGAGAGCTACCTGACTCACTCTGGGTTGTGTAAACTCACATCTTTTTTTAAAATCATAGCTTGGTCTCCCAATAAATACTCCCACTAGAAAGCAGGTGCTCTTATTACAAGGGGTGTGTGTGTGTGTGTGTGTGTGTGTGTTCATACAGATAGTGAATTATTTCTTTAGTGATTTTACATTCCTCAATACACTTTTTCTATAGCATGCAACAATTTCTTAGGAAGGTTGATGGTTAGAACTTATAAGAGAAGAGCGCAGTGGAGTTTACATTTGTGGATGCCTTCTTGAGGACCAATTTTTGTTATATCTTGTTTAGTCCTTTTTTTTTTCTTTTCTTTTCTTTTTCTTTTTCTTTTTTTTTTTTTTTTTAACATAGAGTCTCCCTATGCTGTTGATAGTTAAACTCACAATGTTCCCCAGGCTGGCTTTCACTTAGCAGCAATCGTCCTGCCTCAGCCTCTTAAATTCTGGGATTACAGACATGCGCCACTCTGCCTGGTTTGTTTGGGTCTTCTAGTGTTTTTGTAGTTACTATTGTCAGGCTTCCTAGAAGAGGAAATCTGTACTTAGGAAGATTAACAAATTTATCCAAAACTAAACTGCTAACAAGGGGGAAGCTCAGGTTTCAGACACCAAAATCTTGCTCCATATTTCAGGAAAGAGCCTAAATATAGCTAAAAGAAACTGACCCCTCAGGTTTAAAGCTAATTTAAACAATTAAACTACACACACACACACACACACACACACACACACATACACACACACACACACACACACAGAGGAATACAGGATAAAAGTTAAAATTTGAGGAGAGAGAAGGATCTTTCTTCCCAGAGGAAAAAAACATACTAGATTAGGTGACAGCTCCTCCCTCAACTCCTGGCTAGGTTTATGAAAACTTAGAAAAGCAGAGTAACCAGTTTGCTTTGAACCCACTTTCCTATGAACCAGCTAAATAGCTAATATCCCTTAAATCATAAAGCCATGTGTTTAAAACAAATCCCTATTCTTTATCTATATAAGGTGTATACAAAGAAAAGTATAAAGTGAAGACAAAGCATCTTGTCTAGGCCTGATGAGGTGGTATGCTAGCACTTGTGAGGCTAAGCAGGAGAATCACTACCTAGTGTGTTCAAGGCCAGCCTAGACTATACAGCAAGACCCTGTCTCCAAAAAAAAGGAAGAAAGAAAAGAGAAGAGAAGAGAGCGGAGTACCACATTGGCACTTTCTACTTCCTGAACTTTTTTTTTTTGCTTATTTCTAATAAACTAAACATTCTCCTAACTACCAACTTTTTACTCCCTACAACTTCATTCTTCAATGTAATGAGACAAAGACCTTGAGTTTTTATAACATGAACTGTTTCATTGTTCCTTCTTATTCTTGGTTTTGCATTTTAGAAAGATTATTTTGTTAACTATATATAAAAAGAATACAGTCAGAGGGAGGGCAGTTGTATCAATACAACAGAAAGAGAAGGTCTCAAGTAAAATAGAAGCAATAGTGATGCAGTGAGTGATGTATTCTTAGGAGAGATTCCAGAGTCTTGTGTAAGAAGAGCAAGAACTGCAAGTTATATGTAAGGTGGTAAAGAAAAAGCAGCTGAAGTTATTGAAGTTACTGTAGTGAAGGTGTGCTCAGAGTGAGTGAGTTCATGTTAGCAGAAATGAGAAAATGGCACAAACATGGAGAAAAATGGCAGGGGTAACAGGGAGACAGGACTGTGGGTAAATTGTGCTTTAAACTTGAAAATATGCACCCCACCTAGGGCAACGTATTGAGTAACAGCAAAAGCCACCACATTTTAAAGTAATCAAGACATGATTTATTGCCTCATTTCATTTGTCTAGTCAAATCTAACTTCCTCATAAGACTTTCTTTGAGCACACTATTTAAAACTAATCCTACTCCCTCACAGTATCTTATTTCCTAACGTTTTTCTTTATTATACTGATTATGATCTGAATACTATATCTGTGGACTTTCTTGGCCTGTCTTTTACCACAAGAATGTAAGCTTTATGTGAGCAGGGATTTTGTTCCTGCATCAAGTGCTTAGTGTATAATAGGTACTCAGTAAATATTTGATAAATCAATACAAGATCCTGGAGGATTTGAGGCCTTAAAAAAGTGTCATTACAAGCTGGGCATGGTGGTGCACACCTGTATTTCATTTCACACTTGAGGCTGAGGCAGGAGAATTGCTGTGAGTTCAAGGTTAGCTTAGGCTACATAGTTCA
>NW_004524612.1:14871276-14879635 GCF_000260255.1 Octodon degus
AATGGTGTTTGCAAGTAGGATCACAAGTCTGCATCTTGTACAGCAATTAACCACTAAGAAGAATATATGCAGTGTATTATTTGTTGAAAAAAAAATAAAAATAAAAGCAATTGATGAAAAAATAAATAAATAAAAAAAATAAAAGCAAAACAAAAACAAACAAAAAAGTGCCATTATGAAAAGATGATGCCACCTACCAAGTTTTCTTATTATAGTTTAGATAATATATTAATAAATTTTGTCTTCTCCCTTTATAGAAAATCCTTCCTTAACTGTGAAAGACTTTGTTTGCACATTTGTATCAATTCTAAACTTGGTACCAGAACCTTCAAAAACATTTAATAGACCTTAAGTTTCAGAAGGTTTGGAATTTTTGCTTTTATTTGTTGTGTAAATCAGTGCATGTACTAAGTTGGGAATAAGGTTTCCAGTTTCAGATGTTACTACTGAATGAGATCCATTTTGTCTGCCATACTGTATCATGCTGCCATACAGTTTTGCAGAAGGAAAAGTTTATTCACAGTGTTGCCAGACGTGGACCTGAGATTCACATTCACCTCCACAAGGACAGGATTAGAAATTTCTTTGGAGTAAAGAAGCAGAATGGCTTAAGGTACAGAGCAAGTGGTCTGCACTTGTGTAGTCAGTCTTCATAGCTCTCTTGAATGCACTATTCAAAATATGATGGTGTTAACATGACCCTAGGAGGTACTTTCTGGCCTGCTGACATTAAAAGGTCACCTGTCAGACATGGGCCCACTTGAAGAGTTGGTGGTTTTGGCAAAAATGGCCTTCACATTCCTGAAATCAAAACATACATGGTAGAGGGAGACTTATTAATTCATTATTAATTCATTGTCTTATAAAGTTGAAGAATAAAATCATGAACAACAGGAGGCATTTAAAAGAGTGATTATTAGAAAAAATAATAATGAAGAAAAGCTCTTGGCAGATACACATCAAGAGAAAAAAGAGGGCTGGCGAGATAGCTCTGTGGACTAAGCACCTGCCTAGGTAAGTGCAGGGACTGGAGGTATGATCCCTGGCACCACATGCCACTGGCCCTGCTCCCCCCTTACACTGAGACTGGATGTGGTGGCACATGCCTATAATCCCAGCACTGGGGAGGCTGAAAACAGGAGGATTACTGTGAGTCAGAGCTGCGTAGTGAGACCCTGTACCAAATACATTAAAAGGAAAAAAAAAAAAAAAAAAAGATAAAGCACTTGCTTAGGAAGATGCAAGGACGGGGGTTCAGTCCCCGTGGTATGCTAGTGATATGCCGACCACGCCCCCGGGGCACCCAGAGACTTCTTTTGAGACTGGGCATGGTGGCGTACACTTGAAATCCCAGTGCTTGGGAGCCTGAAAACAGGAGGATCACTCTGTGTCTCATCTGTGTAGTGAGACCCTGTAGACCATGTACTAAAATATAAAAAGAGAGAGAGGAGAGAAGTCTTATTTGCTTTCTTCATTTTGATGTTTTATAGAAAAGGTAAGGAAGCTTTGTTGACTTTAAAATTACTTAACCAGATATTAAGTACTTCAAATTTTCCCCAGCCTGGAGGCTGGGGAGGAACTGTTAATTTAGCATACTCTGATAAAAATCTTTTTTATTACTTAAGTTTATTGGTATATTTTAGGTGTACATACTAATCACATTCATCATAGGGAATTTGTACCTGTACATCTTCATTCTTTTTTTCCCATTCCCCTCCCCTGAGCCCCTCTTTCCATCCTTGTTTACAAAAGCTTTATTTCAATTTCTTTCTTTTCTTGTTTTTTTCTCTTTTCCCTTCCTTTGTCCCCTTCTTCCCTTCCCTAGTTCTTCTTCTCATTTGAACATTTTCTTCCTATATCCCAATATCTATTATACATTTTGGTCCTTATTTATATTTTTGATTTCTCACACCAGAGAAACAATGCAGTATTTACATGTGTGTCATATTCATTTTAATTAAGATTATGGTCTCAAGGTGCTGATAAATTTCTTTCCTGGAGGATAAGGTGTTTATCTCTCATCTTACTGGAGATTGTATCTTTCTTCTGTTTACTTTTGCATTTCTAAGCTTAACTAGCTGTAGGACTTAAACTAGTTTTTAACTTCATTTGTGCTAGCTTCTTTTATTTTTAGGCTCATCCCTCATACAGTAACTCAGGCTATATGACCTGCACAATTAGTAATTCTTGAAACCCATTTAAAAGCAGGTAAATGAGAGGGAACAGATGCTCAGAATTAGAGAAATAAAAAGGAAGTATTGGTTTATGTAATTGAGACCAAGCCATGTTTGGAGCCTATATTTAACAACAGTTAGGATCTGTCATCCCATGAAGTCTTTGAAACTGAGATCTTACACTTTCGATTGTTTCATTCATGAGACTAGCTCTCAGGTATGTGAGAGATGCTGTTGAGCTGCAGAAGATACATACTTAAAATTGTAAGCCCTTGTTTTAGTGAATACCTAGCAGATGGTTGTGGTTTACCCAGCAAAGAGCAAGAGTTAGGTTTCCCTATCAAAATTTTTATATTAAATCTGCAAAGTGTTGTAATGAGAAAACATCATCATTAATATCAGTTCTAGTTCATTATATGATCTTATGATTTACCTTATTCAAGTTTAATTAAATCTTTTACTTCAATTCTAGAATTAATTCCATTATTAAATGTTGGGAAACTGCTAGGATAAGGGAAATGCAAAATGAGGATGAAGATGCTCCATTTTCCAGAAATGCAGAATGATACATATTTTTTGATATGGTAACTATTTATTAATAGAATATATTCTGCTTTAAAATCACTGTTTGAACAATAAATCTGGGTTGTTGTTTTTTAGTAAACGTAGTTTTAATATTTTAAGCCAGTGTCGTGGTTCATGCCTGTAATCCTAGCACCCTGGGAGGTTGAGGCAGATTGCAAATTCCAGACTAAACTGAGCAGTTTAGCAGTTTAAGATTGTTTCAAAATTAAAAAGGATTAGAGTTTTACAGCTCAGTGTGAAGTCCCTGGGTTCAACTCCATTATAACAAAACGAAACAAAACCAGTCCAGCTAGAAAAGGTCCTTTGTTGTCCCCTCAGGGAAGAGTCCCTTTTTAAATTATTTATAATGGTGGGTGGAGACCATACTCTAATACTTTCCTTTCCTTTTCTTTCTTTTCTTTTCTTTTTTTTTTTTTTTTTTTTTTTTTTTTTTGTGCAGAGTCTCACTAATGCAGCTTGGCCTCATAGTGATCCTCTTGATTTCTGCCTCCCTAGTGCTGGGATTGCAGGTTTGCACACCATGCCCAGACTCTATCACAAGCTCAGCATGCGGTGCCAGGGATCAAACCCTGGCCCCTGTGCTTACCTAAGCAAGTGCTTAGTCCTCTGAGCTATATTGCCGGCCCTACTTTCAAGTTCTTTCTATTGTAGTGAATTCTGAAGAACTGTCATGGGTTAAGCAACATGGAGTTGTCAAACTTCTGAATTCTCAGTCTAGGATTTCTAGCTGCCACTGGAGTTCATATTATCTTAACAGAGTTTCGCTATAAAATTACTGTGTATATAGATTATAAACTAGCAGTGGGATAGGGTATCTTTTTGGTCCTGAGAACACATTCTTTATCTGACCATCAAGAGCAAAGTTTATTTATCTTCTCTTCCTTAGCATTTACCTTATAGTAGCTATTTCATAGATGTGTATTAAATGTCTTAGAAAATGTTCCACTTACCTTTTTTGTTTTTTAATTTGGTAGCATGGACTCTTGGTGTTGAATTTAAGATTAGAATCTTTAAGATTATAGCACCTTATTTGACTGAGACTTGAAAATGGGCATTTTTAAATTTCTTAATTAAGCAAAGATGTATTTAGTGCTTTGCTCTTGCCATCTTTGTGGGGGAAGGGTATGATTGTAGTAATTTATAAACCTTGTTCTTATGAACGTTATTTTTAGTACAGAAGGACAGTTACATTTATGATTTATTATAATCCAGAGTGATAGAAATATATTTATGATCCTTCACTAGCAAAGAATTTTGTAAAGGATCTTTTTTTATTTTTATTTATTTATTTTTTTGTAACAGGGTGGCACTGTGTACAGTACCAGGGATTGAACCCTGGTCCTTGTACTTGGCAGACAGGCCCTTAGACCACTGCGCTATATTCCCAGCCCTGGGTCTTGTTGTTTTATAAGTAAGAGTTCACTGGGGCCAGCAGGAATGAAAGGGAAGAAGACATTGGATTTCATAAGGCTGAGCAACTGATTAGCTAGCGCAAGCACTTAGTATGTGAGATGGTGAAAACAGATTAGAGACTAGTTCAGAAATACCTATGTGTTATCTTGACTAATAGCTTAGAATTCCTTTGAAGTAGATACTTCCTAAGCACTGTTGAATTTACCTTCAGTTATGAATAACTAATTAAATTCATTTAGCTAAATTGCTTGGAATTCTGGTGCAGTATGTGAAATAGTAAGGTTTATTTTACTTTTTTTTTTTTTTTTGACAGGGTCTGACTGTTATTCTCACTAGCCTTGGGTACACTTTGTAGCCCAACCTGGCCTTGAACTTGTGGTGATCCTCTTGGCTTAGCCTTCCAAATGCTGGGATTACAGGAGTATGCCATGCATGGCTAAGATATATTTGTAATAATGACATAATGCATAAAGACATAAAATTGTCTTTATGCCTAGGCATTATATTTTACTCAAAATATATGACATTGTTCTAACAGAGTTTTTCTTGTTTCATAAGCTAGTGATTTCTGAAGAGAATGCCTCAGGGACTATTTGAAAACATTCTTGGTATCTTCCCTCCAGTTTGGATTCATTGGGTCCCAAGATTCTGTTTGTAAAAGACTTCCAAGTGATCCTGAAACATAGTATGCTTTGAGAACAGCTGCCCCCATTGATGTGGGAAGAACACTGCCTGCTGCCCTGTGTTTTATGTACTCTGGTAAGAATGAAATGATTTGAGGCTGAGAATATGGCTCAGTAGCACAGCACCTGCCTGGCAAGTGCAGAGTCCTGAATTCTATTCCCAGCAAAAGAGGAAAAAAAAAAAAAAATAGACGTGGTTGATGTGTAACAATAACAACCTCACCAGAGTGGAGCATCCTTAGGTTTCCATGAATAGGGAATATTTTCTACACTAGCTGTTCCATGTCCCCCCCCCCCATAATTTTATTGAGAAATAGCAATGAGACAGTTTCAAATCAAATTGGTAGGACAGTTTCAATAGTTAATACATTGCATACTCTCTTCCCAGTGGTCATTTGCTGTACAAGATGCAGACATGATATCCTATTTGCAAACACTATTAGAACAAATCCCTCTATTCATTAAGAGGATTAACTATATATCTATCCTAACCATTTTGAATACACAGATACAAAATGGACATTCATCTGTATACCCTTTTTTGTTTAGTTCCATCATTTGAGTATTATAGGTGTCCAAACATGTTTTTAATTTAAATGAACTTGAAATCAAAAGCTACAAGTCTTTCAGAAGCAGTGACACCACAAGGGAACTGATAATGTACACTGACTATGTTATGACGATGCTGTGGCTGGCGTAAAACCATTAACTGCACAAACAAAAAAGATGGCGGCTCATCTCTGGTCCAGGGATAAGTATTCCCTGACTTCTTGTCATGTCGTGCAATAGTGTTGACCTGTTACCCACTTTTCATAATAGGAAAATTTATATTTATATTTTCAGGGTATATAATTACTTTAGAATTGAAAACAGTGAGCAACTTACTGAGTAACAGCAAAAGCAACATATTTTCAAGTAATCCACACCTGTTACTTCTTAATATTAGACAATCAGATTCTAGAGGACAATCTAGAGCGGCAATCATGGAGCTCTTCTCATATTTGTATTTATTAATAAAGTTTCATCATCTCCAGTGAGATACAGTGTTGGGGAGGGTCCTTTTTAGAGCCATATACAATATGAATATTTTACCCTCTTCTATCCACCCATGAATTATTTCAACAAATAGTGTAGTCTGCCTGGCGATGTTCCAGATGCAATAAACAGATGTACATAATAGGTAATAGTGACACAGATAATAGGTAACATAAAAACATTACATCTCAAATAGTAATACATGCCTTATAGAAAAACAAAATATGTGGCTATTTTTCTGTAAAAAGAAAGCTGTGTTTAGGAAGTGAAAGCCTTAGAAAAAGCAAAATTGTTTAGAAGAATCAATAAATGTGTAGAATGTTATGGGTTTTCTATAACTTTAATATACATAAAATGACTTGGAGCCAAGTGTGGTAACACACACGTTTGAATAATCTCAATGCCTACAAAGGCTAAAACAAGAGGGTTGAAAATTGGAGCCTACAGTGGGCAACTTAACAAGACTCTACCTCAAATAAAGAAAGGGCTAGAGATATTGCTCAGTATGAAGGTTCTGGGTTCAGTCACCAAGACTGAAAAAAAGAAACAAACCAAAACTCAGTGGTGGGAGAAAGAATCTAATAGTATTTTTTAAAAAATTTATTTATTTATTTTTTCAAAGTTTTATTGATAAACAGATAGCAATGAGACAGTTTCAAATCAAATCAGAAGTACAGTTTCAACAAATAATACACTGCATATATTCTTCTTAGTGGTTAATTGCTGTACAGGACAAGAGAATTAATAATTCTCATACATTGTCCTGTGATTGAGTTTTTTTTGTGGAAGTCTTGTGTTGAATTAGGGAAGTTGCTGTTTTTGTTTTTGTTTTTGTTTTTAAATATTGAAACAAGGTCTCATTGAGTTGCCTAAAGGAGGCTGAAATTTGTGGCTGTCCTGTCTCAGACTCCCAAAGTGCTGAGATCAGCGGCATGCCCCACCACATCCGAGAACCACTTTTTTTTGTGGAACCAGGGATTGAACTCAGGCCCTTGTGCTTGCCAGGAAAGCACTTATTCCACTGAGCCATCTCCCCAGCCTGAGAACCACTTTTTGAGAAAAAGTTTGGCAAACTTTCATCGAAGGAAAGGAATCCAGGTTAATGACAAATGAGAAAGCCATGTTCAGTGCAATCAGGAGATTATTTGGAAAGATGTTGTATAGTTTAAAAGCTGCCCTGGGAAAAGTTTATAGTTTTTATTGATCAAGCCAGGGGAAGAAGTTGAATGTACAAGAAAGTTTAGATTCTGTCAAAGGAATTGGCTTTAGTGGTATATGTGTGTGGCTATAGGGGAGGGAAAGGCAAGAGAATAACTTGAATCAAGGAGTTTAAAACCAGCCTTGGCGTGAGGGGGGATGATTTAGTGACTTGACCAGGACCTTATCTCAGAACAAAAAATAAAAAATGGCTGAGATTGTATCTCAGTGTGAAGGCCCAGGTTCAATCCCAAGTTCAGTGCCCCATCAACACAAAAATTGATGAGAGGAAGATCTGTATCAGTAAAGCCCTCCATGAAGCTTTTCTATGGCTGGAATTGTGGGAAAAGATACATTTTTATTCATAAGTCTATAATAATTTTGGCAAGTACTATAATTATTCTTTTGTAATGAAAATTTGGATGATCCCCATGAATCATAATTGTGCTCAGCTTGTTACACAACACTTGTCACAGGCATTTGCAAAGAAATGATTAAAAAAAGTAAAAATAAAGTTTACACACCTATAATATAATATTCAAATAACAGAACTTAACAAAAAAGGGTATACAGATGAATGTCCATTTTGTATCTGTGTATTCAAAGTGGTTAGGATAGATACATAGTTTCATTCTGTTAATGAATAGAGTGATTTGTTCTAATGGTGTTTGTAAATAGGATATCATGTCTGCATCTTGTACAGCAATTAACCCCTACGAAGAATGTATGCAATGTGTTAATTACTGAAACTGTCCTACCAATTTGATTTGAAACTGTCTCATTGCTATTTATCAATAAAATTATGGGAAAAAAAATAAAGCCAGACATCATAGCAAATGCCTGTAATTTTAGCAGTTGGGTACTGGGGTAGGAAGCATACAGGTTGGAGTCCCCCCTCACCCCACCCCCAGGGCCACTTAGGGATTTAGTGTGACCTTGTCTCAAAATGAGAAGGAAAAAAAAAAAAAGAGGGAAGTGCTAGGGAATGCAGCTTAGGGCAAAGCACTGAGTTCAAGCTTCAGAGCTGCAAGATAATGGTAATAACCCTAACCGCACAATGTGGAGAGAGATGAAATCTAATAAGGTAGTACTTGAACTAAATTTCTAAAGGGAAAAGCAAAATCTGTTAACTAATTGATCTTGGGTAAGAAGTTTTAATTACTGCCACAAGGGATTGTGAATTAAATAAACACCTGTATAGCATTTGACCAGTAACTTTCTGGTTCAGAGAAATATTCACTAAGTAGTTGTAGCAGCCTTTTTTTTTTTTTT
>NW_004524612.1:14880065-14923869 GCF_000260255.1 Octodon degus
CTATATTTCGTCTTCATACTTTTCTACTGGATGGTTAAGACCAAGGTAAAGCAGGACCTGTGCAACAAGAGTTGTAGCTTTTTGGTCTGAGAAGGTCGGTGAAATGCCCTCAGGATTTATCCTGAGATCCTGTACCTCAGGAGAAATCAGTGTTCTATTCTTGATGTATTTAAATTTCTCATTCTGTGAAACTGTAGTTTCCTCACTTATTACCAAACATTCTTCACCTCAAGCTCATAATCTCTCAAGTCACTGCTGAATGTAAGTAAAGCTTTGTTTCTCTCATGTTATTTAAGGAAGAAAATGTTTGCCATAAGTAAAACACCTTCCTAAAATACTAACTTTGAACTATTTTGTCTTTTTAAAGCAAATATACCACATAGTTTTCTGCCACTTTAGAAAACAAATCCTAACTGTTGGACAAGTCATTATTGTCATGTTTATTTACAACTAAATAAGTTGTTTTCATTTACTTTTTTCTTTTTGGGTAGTTTATCAATTTTCCTGGTGGTTAAGCCTTTTTATACTCTACTAGCCACTTGTTAAGTTTTTATGTCTAATCTATAGTGGATTTGGAAACTAGATATTGAAGCATGTCAACGATTATGTTGCAATAATGAGATATTTGGAATTCACTGAAAAATATCTGTTGGATCAGGGGAATGGAATGGGGAAGGGATATAAGATTAGCTTTAAGGTTAACAGTTTGAGCTGGGTGATAGGGCATATGCAGTTATTATTTTGTTCTTTCTTCACTTATACATATTTGTAAATTGTTCATAATTTTTTAGTCACCAGTGAAAGAGAGTTATATCCCAAATAACATGCAGTTCTGTGTATATTTTATTTGTTTTATAAGCCTTCATAGGAAACAGTATTTGTCTTTTAAAAACTGAGAACTAAGGGGATGGATCTTCATTTTTATGTAGTATTGAGGTTTTAGTTTTTTAAATTTCCATTTGTTAGGTAAGTTTATTTTTATTTATATACCCATGTATTTTAAAAAAATTATGTGTCTTGTCAGAAAGTAGATTTATTGGGCTGGGGAGATGACTCAGCAGTCTAAGCACCTGCCTGGCAAGCACAATCCCTGGTACTACATGCAGTGTGGCCCCCAGGCACGCCGTATCAGCCATTGAAACCAGGTATGGTGCCACATGCCTGTAATCTCAGCACTGAGAAGGCTGAGATAGGAGGATCACTGTAACTCTGAGCTGTGTAGCAAGACTCTGTACCAAAGAAAGAAAGAAAGAAGGAAGGAAGGAAAGATGGAAGGAAGGAAGGAAGGAAAGAAAGATTGATTGATTGATTGATTGATTGATTGATTGATAGATTTTAGGGCAGGCCAGAATAGCTCAGTGGATTAAAATGCCTTCTTAGGCAGAGCAGGGACCAAGTTTGATCCCATGTGCCATTCCAGTCCCCAACCCGGAGCACGCTGACACTGCAGTTGAGACTGAGTGTGGTGTTGCGCACCTTAACCCCAGCACTTAGGAGGCTGAAAACAGGAAGATCACCAAGAGTCTGATCTGTGTAGTGTGGCCCTATAGACCCTGTACTGAATACATTTTTTTAAAAAAGTAGATTTACTTCCACCTGTAAACTGAAAATACCAATAATATTTAATTTTCAGGTAAGAATTATGCACTTCGGTATTTTAATATATACATTTGGGAGGCTGGCCTAATAGCTCAGCGGACTACAGCACCTGCTTAGGCAGAGTGCAGCCACCTAAGAATTACTGTGAGTACGATCTGCAGACCCTGTAGACCCTGCCCTAAATACAGGAAGAAGAAAACAGAACTATATATAAATTGGGGCCTGAGGAGGTTGGTTGGTTGGTTATTTTTTGTTTGTTTTACATTCATTTTTGAGATGTTCAGTTCTGTATTCCAGGCTGGCTTTGAACTCATCATGTAACCCAGGCTAGCTTGAAACTCACAGCAAACTTATATATAGCCTCCTTAGTGCTGTGATTACAAGCAGAAGTTACCATCTTTGACTGTATTTTGTTTTATTTTTACTGGATATTTCAGATTGATAAAGCTGGATTCAATGTGAGCCTTACTGAATAAAAATTAGAGGAGGCTGTTGTTTTCGACTAAGCTCTTACACTAGGCCACAAGAGACCAATCTAAAAATTGTAGTGGAACTGGGTTGTTTATCTGACCTTCTAAGAAAAATCAAGATCAAAAAGAAGATGGTAGCCAAATTTCCAAGACCAGCTGCTTTGAGATAGCATGAAATTGAAGTTCCCTTCATGTTAGTCATTTTGCAGAAAGATAAACTAAAGTAACCTGATACTAATCAGTAAATTGTTTTTCTATTACATTGTCTCCCTATCCCTGCTTTATAAGGAGGAGTGACTTTTTGTTTTTATGTGTTGAGGAGTGAAACAAGGACATTTCAGTACTAAAGATTGAACCTAGAGCACCTGTATGCTTTACAAACACTCTAGTACTGACACATATTCTTTACCACCCTTTTTTAAATGTTGAGACAGGGTATCTCTGCATTGCTCAGATTGGCCTGGAATTTGTGATTTTGATGACTGCCTCAGCCTCCCAGGTAGCTGTGATTACATATGCACTACCATTGTCTGACCTAGGAGAGTAACTCCTGACATAGGAGAGTAACTTTGTCATTTCTGCTTTCTTGAAACCCTTTTCTAGCAGTAAAACTAACCTCTGGTTAGCACATTGTAACATGCTGTTTTCTTATATAATGTTGTCTTATTCTAGAGTAAAAAATAGAGACAAGTGAGATCTTTGAGCTAAATTCTAATTTTACCTTTAGACAGGCTAAAAAGGTGTAGAAACATGGGTTCTAGAATAACTATTTCAAATCTAAGAATTGTTTTTTGGTATTGAAATATTGCTTGGACCTTGCCATATCTCCTGTTAGCTCTTTTAGACAGCTTGATTGGTGCCTGTCCTATAGATAAGCTGACTCTTTCACCCTCATGTTTTATACTTTGCATTCTTCTAAAGCTTATACTCATTTTTGCTAATTCCTCTCTTCCTTGATTTAAATATTCTGCCCTTCGTGTTTACTTTTTTTTGGAGGCAGAGTCTCACTTACCTTGAACTCATTACATGGCCCAGGCTGGCCACAAACTTGTAGATTCTCCTGCCTCAGCCTCCTGAGTATGGTGTTCGCAGGTGTGTGTCAACCACACTTGACTGTGTTTACCATTGTTGGTGAAACACATATACGCCAGGCTGTAAAATGTAAATTCCACTGTAACTACTAGTCACAATTTGAACAGTTCTGAAAGGTGGGTGTATATATTAGTGCCTCTTGGGCTGGTGAGATGGCTCAGTGATCTAAAGCACCTACTTAGAACAAGCCTAGCAAAGCACAGGGACCACGGTTCAATGCCCCAGCACCACATGCCAGCCAGCCCCGCCCCCTGGTGGGCTGAGCTGCCCCCCCCAAATAAATTAAAAAAGAAAAACATTTAAATTAGTGCCTCTTAGGCAGATAGTTTGACACAATCCATAATTCATATTATATACTCTTATGTATAACACCACAAATAAAAGTATGCTTTGCTATAATGTTCCTTCCCTAGGAATTTATTTTTAACATATATTCACACATGTGCAAGCATATGCAAAAGGCAGAGTGTTCGAGAAACTATAAATGGTATCTGGTTAAAAAAGAAAAAGGTGTTCAGAAGGTGAGACCCATCTGCCTTTTATTATGTCTTTTGAAGTTCATGTTTACCTTTATATGAGTTGAACATTTCTATTCCAGTTAGTACTTTTTATATTAAAGGGAGAAACTAAGGTGAAAAGACCCTACTTACCACATTTGTGACATGGTATGTATAGATTCTTATTCTTAATAGATTTTCTTGGGTGTTTTTCTTCAAATGTTAACATTACTGATGGTATGATTCTTCATTGCTCAACCTGATCTTATGTAATGTTGTTTTTCTTCAAAGGTTAGCAATGCTAGTAGTACATTTCTTCTTTGGTCAATCTGACTTCTTTATGTTATGTTTTGATAACCTTAACTAATACCTAATTAAGAGCTCATTTCTGGGGCCAGGAAAATGGCTCAGTAGAATAAGCGCTTCCCTAGGAAGTGCAAGGGCCTGAGTTCAATCCCTGGTTCCACCAAAAAAAAAAAAAAAAAAAACAACTCATTTCTGATGGCAGAATATTTTAGAGAAAATATATATACTTGTCTGTTACATATGCATACACACATCATTATGTCTGTTTTTTTCCTTCCCTGATATTTTTATCTTTCCAAGCCATTTGCATAAATTTTTGACCTGTTTTCTATACACACTAATTCTTTCTGTATTTCCATTGCCTATTGACCATCTGTTTTTTTCCTGTGCTTATGTACATGGATATATATATGTGCATATGTGTGTATGTGTCTACATAGGTTGCATATTAACATAAGCACATACATAAAAGGATATTCTTTCACAACTCAAATTATTGTATAATATTTATTTATTTATTTATATTTTAGGGAAGGATCTACAGGATGTTCAGGACCTCACTACTAGATTGGACTTGTAGTGATTTTCCTGTTTACAGCCTCCCAAGTGCTGGGATTACTGGTGCGCACCACCATGACCAGTTTCATTTGCCATCTCAGCGCACCCTGGGGGTGGGGCTGGCACAGCAGGCCTGGGGATTGAACCCCCAGCCTCAGTGCCTGCTTGCAGCTGCTTTATTCTGCTGAGCTATTTGGCTGGCCCTTACTGTATAATTTTTAAAAATTGCATTTTGCTGTTTTAGAATATACTGCAAAAATCCCACCACGTCATCTTAGAATATAATAATTGTATTGTTTTTATTGGTCAAAATATATTTTAGGTTTACTCAGCCATTCTTGTAATAATTGTAACAATTCTTTGTAGAGAAAAGAAATTTGAAAATAAGCACTATATTTCCTTATGCAAAAGCACTTTTATTTCTATGAGATTGATTCTCCAGAGTAGAATTAACAAGTTAAAGTTATAAATACTTTAAATTTAAATATATTGCTAGTTTCCTTTTTAAAGGACTGTCACATTTAGATTAATAAAATGTGATGGTATCCTTTTGAAGAGATACCAGTCTTTTCAGGATTTCCTAAGGTGATTTGGCATTGTTAAATTGTTATTTTCTTTGAGTGTTTTTTGTTTTTTTTTTCATGGCATCATTTTTTATTACTCAATAACATGGCATGCTATGGATAGATCTTTTTACTTTTGTCTTTGGAAGGACATTTGAGTTGAACAAAAATACTAGAGACATTCAGGTTCAAGGTTGTGAATGGACAGACATAGTTTAAATCAGATGAATGACTAGAACCCAGTTTTTGGATTGCATATCTAGACCATACTTAGGTTGTAAAAAGTATCAAGCTGTTTCCCTAAGTCCTTGTGCTAATTGCCTTCCGATTGTAGGAGTACTGTACCTGAGTCCCATAGCTGTGTGAAGGAAATGTGTTTTTTTAAAATTTTTATTTATTTTTATGTTTTTGGGATTTTTTTGAGACAGTCTCACAGTGTAGTTATGGGCTGGCCTTGACTTTGCTATGTAGCTCCAGCTGGCCTCGAACTTGCAGCAGCCTCCCGAGTGCTGTCTGCACCTCTGTACCTGGCCTGATTTATAGCATGTTTGAATATGTTTTGTAAACTTAATTACTTGGATCTGCTCTTTCTCTACAGGAGGGATAATTTTTCTGATTAAATTGCTTGGTTTATTTTTTTCCATAGTAAGAAAATTTCAATTTTTTATGTCTTTTTTATGTGTGTGTTCCTTGTCTTACAAATATGTATATGATGTATTTTCTAAATTTTGCTATAAAAGATGTTGCTATGAATTTTTTTTTTACCTTTTATGTTGCATCCACCTGGAGTATGAATATATAGAAGGCAATGTAATCAACAATGTTTTCAGTAGATTTTCTTTATATTTTGCATCTATTTTTTAGGACAGATTTTTTTTAATCAACAGGGAAATTACAGCAAGAACTTCGTAACGCTACATTTTAGGATATTCAAATGTGAAAGATTTCTAACTTTACTCTATATATTTCACATATATGATTAGTCATTGTTAGACATTTTGGTCTTGTTTAATATAATTCATTGCTGAGTGTATTGTAATGAGGTGGTTTTTTAACATTAGCATCTCTTAATTTTTGTCTAATTTGTAATCTCAACTTAAGAGTTGATAGAAATAGTTATCTATATAGATTATGTTTTGAAACTGCTAATAAATTTTAGTCATGACAGTTTTTGGTTTTGTAAACTATGAATAGTAGATTTCATTTTTTGGGGGAAGACCTTTGTATGAATGGAATGGATCAAAGTGTCTCAATGGCAAGTAAAGCAGTAGAATACAATTCAAAAGATGGATAGACTCCTCTATTGTTAATGTGCACTGTATTAGGTCATCTGAAATGTAACATGGGTGTTCAAATTGGTGGTAATAGCCACTACTTGATAGTTTGTTAAGTGCGTCATCACACCTATTTAATATTTTTTACAAAGTCTGTTATCCCTATTGTATAGATATGGAAATTGAGGGTTAGGGAAATTAACTCATTCAAAATAATGTTAATTTAAAAAGTAACATGCACTCTTAAGTTCCTGCCTGGCAAGTACAAGGACCCAAATTCAGTTCCCAGTACCACATGCCATGCCAGCCCTGAAACTGGGTGTGATGATGCACACTTGTAATTATAGCACTGGGGAGGCTGAGACAAGAAGATCACTATGAGTCTGAACTGTGTAGCAAGATCCTGTATCAAATAAATAAATATTTTTTAAAAAAGTAATATACGAATGTGCATTTTGTATCTGTGTATTCAAAATGGTTAGGATATATAGTTACATTCTCTTAATGAATAGAGGGATTTGTTCTAATAGTGTTTGTAAATAGGATATCATGTCTGCATCTTGTATAGCAAATAAGCACTAGGAAGAGAGTATGCAGTGTGTTTATTATGGGAACTGTCTTACCAATTTGATTTGAAACTGTCTCATTGCTATTTGTTTCTCAATAAAATTATGGGAAAAAAAGTAATATACTTACTTGTAATTAGACTCCACAATTTACCTGATAATTAAGACATTTAGTTATAATCGTTCCAGGGCTTATTGTTTATAGGATTCTTTGTGAATGCCCTGATCTTACTATTAAAAAGTTATATTAAGTATCAGCATAATATATGTTCTACTGCATATTTAATTCTTCCTGAGTGGTTCCTGATAATGAATTAAGCTTTAAGTGTATAACTTCCATTATTTTTTCAAGTGAATTATTTGGAAGGCTACCAGTGATGTTTTTCTGGTTTTTTTTAACCACTTCAAACCAGTGTTCCACTTCAAAATTACAAACTGATTTTTAAATGTGATTAGCTAATATTAATTCTTACCATATGTAAGTTAATGCAGGTAAATAGTTTAACCCTCAAATAGCATAAATTTTTTCAATTTTCTATTTTTATTCTACAGAATGATACAGAACGTTGATCATCTCTGGAAAGACTACTGATCCGCCTCATGTAAAGTATGCTCAGTTCCTTTCCAGTAGTGTAAGTATCTAGTCCTTATCAATTTTTATCCCCTTAACTGGGTTAATAAAGAATTCATTATGGTTATGATTGATATCTGACAACAGACATTTGTAGAGTTAAAAGAATTTTTAAGAAAAAGAATCAAATGGTATGTTGATTTGACATTGAGATGAAGTGTCATAATTATGTGAATGAATTTTTGAATGATAAAAAATCAACCTCTTTTATCATTCATATTTTCAACTTTGGATTTTGACATTCATTTTCCATTAAACATAAAATTACTGTCATTTTTTACTGCTTAGTGGCCTAGAAGCTTGTGAGATAGATAGCTAACTATGGGAGAGCACTAGTGTTAGACTCTGGGAGAAACTGAGTATTGGAAGCCTTTTAGCTTAGTGTTGCCTTTTTGTATGTAAACTCCAAACACCCTAGCCTTGTCTGTTCAGCTACTACAGATAAAATATAGTTAAGCCTGTTAGCTAATGTAATCGCTAGCTTTTCTTTGAAGTCAGGCAAAAAAAAAAGAAAGAAAAGAAATTGAGATGGTAATATTATGCTAAGAGTATTTTTGTGCCTAGGATATGAACTATAACCACCAGTTCATGTTAAATAGCCCTCTAATAAGCATATTCTGGGAATATCAGATATTACAGGAGATAGAGCATTAGCTATTAGATAGCATATCTATTAGCTCATTAAGTGCATCTTTAGATTCTACTACAGAATATGTTCAGCATAAATATTTTCTAAAATTTAGTGGAATCTATGCTTCACTTAAAATTTTTTTTTTCCATTTTGGTTAACACTTTTACAGTGCAATTAATAGAAAGGTTTTCTGTGTTGTTTAGGTTCTCATTCAAGCTAAACCCAACATTGAGACTCTTCAGTGAAAAGCTTCTAGAATAGCCCATTTCTCCTAAGTAGGTGTGTCCTTGAGAAGGTGCTTAAATCTTTTTGAGCCTTGGTTTCCTTTTCTTAAACCATTTATTTATCAGTGGCTGTGCTCAGTAGCCAATATATTGTAAGCATCATGAGGACAGAAATTTTTGCCTGGTTTATTTCTTATTGCATCTTCCATGATGCAGTACAGAGAAGGCCTCACACATAACAGAAACTTAATTAGTTGAGTGAACAATATTTGTCTTAAGTGGTCTCCAGTTCCTTGTTTCCACCCCAAATTTGTGTCTCCCTCTGTAAACTTACATATTTTTACTTCGATTTTGTAATGTGTGGTAGAAATATGGGTATGTTCAAAGTATTTAATAAGTTGTATGGTTTACTCTCCATTTACCACAGAAAGAGAATTTTCCTTTAGACTCTTGGTGCATAACCATATGGAGATTTTCGTGCAAACAAAACTCACAGGGAATATACTAATAAACAAGGACATTTAAGTACTAGTGACTGGGTGCCAGAATTAGCCAAGCTAGTTGCTCATTTAGGATGGATGTTGGCTTTTGTGGAAAGTCTAAGATTGAGGTATACCTTTATAGGAGCGGTTCCCACCCTGACAACCACAATGGAGATCAGAGAAGACTGGAAGACACATAAATTCACTCCATAGTAGAGGGCACTGCTGGTGTTGGCAGGTGAGGCTTCAAACTTATGAGGTCTCTGATAGCCAGAGCTATCAAAGTATTTGTCAAACTCTTGAGTTTATATGTATTTTGAAGTCAAGTAGGCTTCAGTCATTCACATTTGGGGGTCTAGTGAGGTGTGATATAACATTCCTCAAAGAAGAGCAAGTTGCTAAGAGAAAAGAGACTAGACTTAAAGATGTTACATGTGAGAGTGTAATATGACTTAATATTTTCAAGGAGAGAAGGAGTAAGCTCCAAGTTCTCTCATGAGATCTGATAGGACATCATGCTCTGGATGGCAGAAGGAAGTACATTCTAAGTGCTTACCACACAAAGAGAATTTCATATAGCAAACTAAATTTTTGGAGCCATTTCAAAGACATTGAAAGATCCCCCCCCCCAGTGTCTGTAAGATAACTGCAGTGGGGGAGAAAAGCCCTCAGTCTTAATCAGTAGTAATTTCAAAACTATTAAAGTGTGATTGACACACTGTAGGTCATTATCTATAGTCGTGGCCTCTACAGCTCTACCTTGATTTGAATTATAGAATCAGTTGAATTAGGAACTGTTAAGCTCAGTTCCTAGTGAAACTTCATTTCTTACTTATTTTCACTTCTTGCCTTTTTTCTTATTTTAAAACTGCCACTCCTTTGACAGTAATAACTGAGAAAGAGAACAACTTGTCAAAAGTAGTAAGAAGGGCCTAGGTGCATCTTCAGCTGCTGAATATTATTATTGACTCTAGATGTGTTAAATCATCCTGCAGTAAATACTTCATGTGCAAAACAAAACTTTTGCCTAGTCATTCTAAATAAAAAGGTAAAAGCAGCAGAATCCAGCTGAAGAAAAAAAGCTTTATTATCCAGTACAATGTTACTAGCTGTTGATGCTTTATAATAAGTAAAGTAACAGTGAACCTTTTTTGCCTATGGGATTTCAGGATTAATCATATGTCAGTGCTTTAACCTCTTGTTTTACATGTTTATAGAATTTAGTTTATAAAAGTACATATATTTAGGATCTCTTCTTTATCCAAGAAGATGGAAGTATATATTCAGTGGGTATTAAAATTTATTGGAAAATACTATTAATCTCATGATACAGTGTAAGACATCAGTTTATGAACTGAACCATAATTTCTGAATTGTTCTTTAATTTTTAAACATTGTCTGCATTATTATTATCTGTTAAAATTCTTCTCATTTTCAAATATTGTTGACCTGAGTCTGCATTCAGTTTAGTAATTTACAGTAAAGTATGTTCCTCATCGTGTGAATAATCCTCATGCATAGAAAAATAAATTTAATTTTTTCCTGCTTTTTCTTTTATACAATAATTGCTGGTATTGTGGACTTAGATGACCTTTATAAATCATTTAGTACTGTAATTTCATGATTATGTGCTTAATCTAGATACAATATGAGATATTAAATTTGAAAATGCCATATTGTATGCCTTTGTTGATGTTAATGCACATTGGGCAATTATTCTTAATGTCCAAGAGAGTTTCTGATCTTGGTATTTACTCAGTAAGTTACTGTTATCTTCAGTATCACATGCATGATATGATCCTTCTCTTTATGTCTTCCACTCTAGAGTGCTTATCCACTCCATTTGCATCTGTGAATGGTTTTGCTTTAGGTGTGTTTAGATTAGGGACCTCTTTTGGTACAAGCTATGGACATCTATCTAATTAAGGAAGGTAAAACATAAAGAGAAATAAATTTATTATTTCCCACCAGAAGATAAGAGGGTCAGGGAGATGGCTCAGTAGAATAAGTGCTTCCCTGGCAAGCACAAGGGCCTGAGTTCAATCACCAGTTCCGCCAAAAAAAAAAAAAAAGAAGATAAGAGCAGGAATGTATAAGAGTTAGGAATTACTGGAACATCCACAGAGAGCTTTTTATGAATCACTTTGAATCACTTTGTTACATTTCACATTTCTTCCTTTGTTCTCTGACAAACTACCTTCTACACAGTGAAGAATTTGCCAGACTAACATCCTCCTGTACCTGAGCATAGTTATATTGATGATCCATCCCATTTACTCCTCATCTACCAAAATGTGAAGAGAGTAAGACTTGGTCTCCTTGTATGCCTATCCATTTCACCAGAAGGTGAATGTTACCAAGTGGCAGTCCCAGAATGTGTTCTTAGAAACAATGACTTGTTCTAGGAATAAAAATTAATAGATGACTACTATTTCTCCTTTTGTGACTTTTGGGATAAAAGTAGTTTCCAATTATCTGTACTTCTAAAATGATATATAAAGTATTACATTGTTTTAGATGCTTTAGTTCCCTAACGCTTCTTTTTAAGCATTAGGATGGATGCTTTTTAATAATTGATGAAACTCATACATTTTTATTTTATGCTAATATACAGTGGTAGTCCATACAGGGAAAGGTTTGAGAAATTGTACAGAAATTACTATATGCTCTAATATAAATAGGATAGGAAAATATCAAGCTTGTTTTTTGTCCATATTGTAAGATAGTTCTTCAATTCACATATCTAAAAAGATCAGTTTATGAAATGTTTTACTAAGATGAAGACCAAAAGATAGCAACAGAACAAGTTACTACGTTTTCAAGAGAAAATGATGATATATAGAAACCAGAATTTACCAAATCAATACACTAAAAGGTAAATTATTTGTATTAGTCAATTTCTTTTTAAAAAACTTCAAAAGAGTGAGATATTGTTAAGACACTTGATAGAATAAATGAAGAACTAAAGATTTAAACAGAGAGTAATGAGTTAAGTGTCTTATATGAGCTGTTGGGAAACTATCCACTTAACTTTATCAGGAAACTTTTTTCATTGAAGTAAAATATACTTCTGAAATGCATAAATCAACAGTATCTTAATTTTGATGAAATTTCAAAGGGTATACATAACCTGTGTAATACAATGCACGTGTAAATCAAGGTAGAGAAAACTAATAACGCTACAAAATGTATTTTCATTCTGTGCAGGGCCTTCCATATGCTATACAAATGCTCTACCACTAAGCTATATCCTCAGCCTTTTTTTAAAATTTTTTTTTTTTTTTTTTTAAACAGAGTCATGGTAAGTTGCCCATGCTGAGTTTAAACTTGTGATTCTTATGCCTTAGCCTCCCAGAGTGCTGGGATTACAGATGTGTGCTACCATACTGGGCTGAATTTTTTGGTGTTGAACAAAGTATACAGATTTATTGAAATTGATCAGGAGAAAATAAGTGAATCACTTTGATTGCAAGTATTTTTCCTGTTGCAGAGAGGTGATGCTATGTTATGGGGCAGGGGAACTAAAAAGGAAATTATGAAAAAAATATAATAAACACAACATTAGCAATAGCCTTTTCAGTAACTGGAAATTATCCATGTGTCCATCAGTAGAATGTATACATAAGTCAGTGGTCTAACTCCACATGAATGAAAAGGAACAAACATGCTAAAACATAGAATACCATCTATGAACATCAAAAACAGCTCAATAAAAGATTTACACAAAATAATAGAGTATAATAAGATTTATAAGATGGACAAAAGTAATCATGGGGGAAAAAACTGAACAGTAGTTGTTTCTGAGGGAAAGGGACAAAGATTGGCGGGGAGGATGGCCAAGGGAACTTACTGGATGATGGGAAATATTCTGCATCTTCAGATAGATTAAGTTTCAGAGGGTACGTGCTTCTCAAAACTGTTCAGATTGCAGGCATAAAATTTGCCTCAAAAGAGAAAAGAACCAGCTAAATAGTAAGCTCTAAAATGACATTTATGCTAAACTGTTTAGAGGACAGTGTATATATATCTGTAACTGCTTTCTAAATGCTTTAAAAATGCAATGAATTGGAGATGGGTAAGCAAATGAAAGTTATATATGTATTAGTGAAAATGTAAAAAGAAAATTTAGGTGGTTAGTATATGGGATGTTTACTGTAAACTTATTTTAACTTTTTTTTTCTTTGTATTTTAGGGAATGGTCTACAGGGTGTTCAGAGTCTCACTACTAGATCAAACTCATAGTGATCCGCCTGTTTACAGCCTTCCAAGAGCTGGGATTACAGGCACACCCCACCATGCCCAGTCCCAATTGCCATCTTAGCACACCCCAGGGGTGGGGCTGGCACAGCAGGCCTGGGGATCGAACCCCCAGCCCAGCACTTTAATCCGCTGAGTTATTTGGCTGGCCCTTATTTTAACTTTTCTATATTTTTAAACTTTTTCATAAAAAATAGACTATACTGAGACAATTAAAAAAGAATGTAATCAAGGGCCAGCCAAATAGCTCAAGCAGGCGCAGGGGTCAGGGGTTCAATCCCTGGAACTGCTGTGCTGGCCCCGCCCCTGGGGCACGCTGAGATGGCAATTAAGACTGGTCGTGGTGGCGTATGCCTGTAATCCCAGCTCTTGGGAGGCTGTAAACAGGCAGATCACTATGAGTTCGATCTAGTAGTGAGACTCTGAACACCCTGTAGACCATTCCCTAAAATAAAAAAAAATTTAAAAAAGGAATATAATCATGAAAACAGGTCTTTGTTTTATAATGGATATCTTGGCACAAATGAGTTTTGGACAAAAGCAGATCATAGTCTAGGTACAGAGCAGATACTGTGGCCCATGGGTGCAAATGGTCTGAGCTTAATATTTTGTGTTCTAGAACATGTGTGTTTAATTTTTATTGAGTTTGTTTGTAAAACTAGAGAACATCACATAAAAATTCTGCCTGCTTATTTTAACAAATGTTTGAAAAACACGACAATGAAATAGAAAATCCAAATGTAGTTATAAATTCATATGGAATTTTTGTATATAATAAAAGTAACCTTTCAGATCAGGGAGTAGGTATATTATTCAGTGAAAGATATTGGACAACTAGCTGTCCACTTACAAAGAAATAAATTATAAATCTTTTCAAACTCAGAAAGTAAATATAAATTCTAAATTGAACTAAGGCTTTAATTGCTGTGACCTGCTAGTACATCAGTAGAGTGATTTATCTAAACCATTTTAACTGGAGACTTAAAGGAATACAACAGCCTATATCCCAAATCCTTTCATTTTAGTAAGTATTACAGTATATTGCCATTCAAAATAATGTTTGGTTTTGGAGTCAATAAAGTGTAGGCTTAAAATTTATTTTTCTATTTTTAATTTTGTTTTTTTTCAAGATACAAAAGTACTCTGAGCCTTAGTTTCCTTAGAGTAAATTGATCAGCATGAAATAAAATCAAATAAATAATATATACTACAAGGAATTAGTACAATCTAGAGGAATGAAGAAACAAAACTCCAGCAGGTTAATGGGGCTGGCCTAGATCACATAGGAGAATGTTACTTGACCTCTGTGTTTCTTAGCAAGTATTTATTGAGTGTCTACTGTATGCTGTGAATCATTTTGGCACTAGAACAACAAAAATTAAAATAGAAAATGATAACTGCTTTTTAAAATCAAGTATTCAAAAAGTCAGATTGTATTACAAAAGGAATCTTAAGTTGTAAAAATTTGTATGATTGTCATTCACTCTGAAGACATTTTCTGATGTGCTTTGGTATCTTGTGCTAAAAGGAAACATGTAGAAGCAATTTCCTAAGAAAATGAGTAGCTTCATTTGGCTACAACCATAAAAGATCCATTTTCAGGATAAATACTAAGAGAAAACACATCACATAGATGAAAATTTAGGAAGTTACTAAGTAGTAGATGAACTGATGCTTAATAAGTTTTTTTTTTTTTTTTTAAATATACCTGTCTTACTTTTTTCACTTAAGTGTCTTTGCTGGTTGTTAATATTTGCTTGGGCTTAGCCAAGCAAATCATTTGTTTTTACTGAATTGAGTTTCAGAGGTTTAAGTCAGTTTTGCTCATTCTTGGTAAAGCAAGATAATATATACTATTTTTTTTTTTAGCAGTTTTCCATTTATATTCTATTGAAGTATAGTAAGTTTAGAATATTTTTTTAAAAAGTTATTAGATAATCTGTGCTTACTGCACTTTTATTACTTAATTTGTTGTTTTGGTGTTACTGATATAACTAAATTTTTAGTTCCAATATAAACAATGTAAGTGATACACTATAATAAATTGTGCCTTATATCTTATGTCTATTTGCTAATAAACTCAGTATCAGTCAGTATCAGTGTATTTGCATTGCAGATTTAGCATGGCACATGTCTTCATACTTTTAGTAAAAATATTGATAAATAATGCATCTGGAGCCAGGGATATAGCTTAACAGCACAATGCCTGCCTAGCAAGCACATGATCCTGAGTTCAGTTCCCATTACCCCCACCCCCCCACCCCAAAAAAAAGGAATTTGTCTGCTAAATATTTTCTATAATATGTACTTTGGGAAATGTTGTCAATAAAGAGACTCCCGGGGGGCCTGGCCGTAGCTCAGGCCTTTAAGTGGCTGCTTCCACAAAGCTGTCAGCCTCAGGTTGCTGGAGTTCGAACCTCACACCTCTCCAGCTGGCCAAAAGTGCCCTGAAGGCATTCGAGGAACAAAAAAAAAAAAAACCTTATTCCATCACATGGAGAGAAGACACTCTCTCAGGCTTTCACAGAGAGGACATTGGCCAAGCATTGGCCATGACTCATCCACATGGCTGACACTGACAAAGGTTCTACAATCTGAGGTACAAGATCTCAGCATAAATCCTGAGGGCATTTCACTGACCTTCTCAGATCAAAAAGCTACAACTCTTGTTGCACAGGTCCTGCTTTACCTTGGTCTTAACCATCCAGTAGAAAAGTATGAAGACGAAATATAGGAAGTAAAGCCATGTTGTTATGTTGAGCTGTGGGGTACTCAGGTCAATAATTTCTGACATTGCCAGTTAAACAGAAGACCCAATGCTATTATGGGCTACTGGACTCTTTTAGAATATTTTGCTGAGTTTACACACCTATAATATTCAATAACGGAACTTAAAAAAAATGGGGTATACAGATGAATGTCCATTTTGTATCTGTGTATTCAAAGTGGTTGGGATAGATATATAGTTGCATTCTCTTAATGAATAGAATGATTTTTTCTAATGGTGTTTGTAAGTAGGATCACAAGTCTGCATCTTGTATAGCAATTAACCACTAAGAAGAATATATGCAGTGTATTATTTGTTGAAACTGTACTTTTGATTTGATTTGAAACTGTCTCATTGCTATATGTTTATCAGTAAAACTTTTGAAAAAAAAAATAGACTCCCTTTTTAAAAATCTTTTTTTCTTTTTGTTTTTAGTTTGCTGGAAACCATGTCTCACTATACAGATGAACCCAGATTTACCATAGAACAGATAGATCTACTTCAGCGCCTTCGGCGTACTGGAATGACTAAACACGAAATTCTCCATGCCTTGGAAACTCTGGACCGTCTTGATCAAGAGCATAGTGACAAGTTTGGAAGAAGGTCCAGCTATGGAGGAAGTTCATATGGGAATACTACCCACAATGTTCCCGCATCTTCCTCCACAGCTACAGCTTCTACACAGACCCAACATTCGGGAATGTCCCCATCACCGAGCAACAGTTATGATACTTCCCCACAGCCTTGTACTACCAATCAAAATGGAAGGGAGAACAGTGAGCGATTGTCTACATCCAACGGAAAAATGTCACCAACTCGCTACCATGCAAATAGCATGGGTCAGAGGTCATACAGTTTTGAAGCCTCAGAAGAGGACCTAGATGTAGATGATAAAGTGGAAGAACTAATGAGGTTAGTTATTTTGCTTACTCTGTCTCCAAAATGACCATATTCAGTCACTTACCTATAAGAACTGTAATTTTTCCCTCCCTTGTTTGGAGAAGGAAGAAAAAAGTACAAATTTTATGTTCTTAATTGAAGTTTTTTCTTCTCTACTTCAGCCCTTTTTTCTACCTGATAATCCTTTTCTATTTTGCCTATTTATCAAAGATTAGACTTCTCTTCATGGCTAGCACCTAGCTTGTGACTAACAGAAGTTAGTCTGATTTTTGAGTCTTTTAAGTAGTTTTCTGATGGATAAGATAATTTTATCATGCTATGTAATATATATACACTTCCTTTTTCTCTCCATCATTCCAATCAACAAATTTGAGCAAGTATTAAATTAAGAATTTTTAAGAAAAATAGCGCTTCTGCCCTGAAGAAATGAAAGTTCTAATTTTAGCAATAGATATAACACACGTAGGTGTACATGCACACATGTACACATTTAAGGGTTTTAAGCACTGACAAAATAAACCTATTTTCAATGGAAGTAATTAGGAAAGGCTTCATACCAGATTTTTGGGGCACTTTGAGGGTACAATCATATGTTTATTATTTGTCCAGAAAGAATCTCTAACTTTCTTTAGCACATAGTTATGCCTTAATTTTTTGAGTGAATGAATTTGGCATAAACCTTAAAGGATAACCCCTCTTTTGAAATATAGAAATTTTATTTAAAGGTTAGAAGCTCGGGCAGGGGAAATAGCTCAGTGGCATAAGTGCTTGCCTGGCAAGTGCCACATCCTGAGTTTGATACCCGGTACTGCAATCAGTGAGTCAATCAGTCAGTCAGCCAACCAATCAATCAATCAATCAATCAATCTAAGAGACTCCTAGAAGGTGTCAGAGTAGTTAAGGCATATTTTCAGCTTGATAGAAGGCTAAGCTACTTCCCCAGCCCCAGATGTTGCTTGTTTTGGGATTTAGTCTGTTGTGGTGATTGGCGGGACAGGGAGATGGCTCAGTGGAATAAGTGCTTCCCTGGCAAGTGCAAGGGCCTGAGTTCAATCCCTGGTTCCACAAAAAAATCCAAAAACAAACAAAAATCTGCACCACAGTTGTGGTGATTAAAACAGAGGCCCATTTGGCCAAATAAAAGTTTCTTCACTCATTGTAATATAGTAAGACATGCTTTTAATTGTTCTGAGTAAAGAGCGTTTAAACAATAAAAATTTTTTTCAGTTGTATGTTATTATTGTTAATTTTGATAAGCTTTTTATATAATAATCCCCCCAATGTGTATCATATTAATAAGAAGTACAGAAAATTGTATATCTTTTTTCTTTTTTTCTGGTTGTTTGTGACAAGGTATCACTATGAAGTCTAGACTGACCTTGAATTCCCTATATAATAGCATAGGCAAGATCTTCCTGCTTCAGTTACAAGTATTATTAAGACTAAAAAGTCTAATAAGAAACTAAAAAGTTGACTTTTAACCTGTAGGTTAGCCTGATGCTTTATTCGACTAAAGTAGTACCTTGGTTGTCAAACTCAGTTTGTTCCAAATTTGTATTCAAACACTGAAAAGTTCAAGAACTGAACATATTTTTCCAATAAGAAATAATGAAAAACCAAATAGTTGTTTCTGAGACCCAAGAATTACACTTATAAATTCAGTTTTCTAGGACTTTACCAAATTTTACAATGATTTCTTTGTTTAACTGCATTATGGTTCTCAAATTTTTCCTCCTTGCTTTACTGCTGTTATCAGGAACTTTCTTTGGCGCTATGACGATATTTTGCATGATTGAAATGCACCCCCAAAAAAAGCACAATAACAACTGTTTTAGCACACTAACATAAGCACTGTGTGCTATTTGGACTAGAGTGGAGCCTAGGCTGAAACATCACCTTTTTGTTTTTATGGCAAGACACTATGTTTAACTGTCTTTTCAAGTTCGATTTTCATTGTGACTATCAAACAGTTAGGAACACCAAGCAGATTTTTTTCAAACTTTGCTGTTAAAGTAATAGAAAGTTTAAGCTGGGCATGGTAGCACACACCTGTAAAACTAGCATTTGGAAAGCTGAGGCCTACAGGAGGATTGCCATAAGTTGGAGTCTAACCTAGACTATATACTTAGCTCAGGGGCGGCCTGAACTATAAGACCCTGTCTCATAAAATCAAAACAAAAACAAAAAGGAAAGTTTGAGCTTGGAGTCATTCGACAGACAATCAAGGTACTACTGTATTTCTTATTAAACAGAGCATCTGTTAGTATTGACTAAAATTTGTAGTTCAATCCTATAATTACACTCATTCAAATTTCACTAAACATATGTAGTTCTACACGTTGCAGTTGGTATTTAATTTGTGTACTGCAGCTTGTGGTAGTTAGGATGCTACCTTCTTCATGATCAGGATACTCCTGCCCTTTTTCAGCTTCCTTAGTACTGCTCCTCTGGTGTCCTTTAATTACACAAGAGTCTCCTTGGACCTTCTGATCTTCTGTCATTGTGCCTTTGTCCACTCCAGCACTCCTGCTTGCCTCCAATTTTCCCCTTCTCCAGGCTCTTTCTTTCCTCTCCCCTTGCCTTCTGAGTATAATTCTTCTTAGGTTGGAGAGAGGCGTTTGTGCACTCCTGTAATCTCAGCACTTGGGAAGCTGAGGCAGAAGGATTGCTGTGAGTTCGAGGCCAGCCTAAGTACAAAGTGAGTCTGAAGGCCAGCCTAAAATAGCATGTATAGCAAGTTGCTGTCAGAAAAAGACAAAAAAGGAATAAATAAATTTAAGTTTATGTGATGACTGTTTTCACTTGTAATTGTTACAAAAATGCTGTAAATTTAATCAGGAAAATTGAAATTTATAAAAATTATTTGCCCAACTTGAATATTGGAACCTAAATTACATCTCACATCTTTATTGCATATGTTGTTTTATTATCAGTATGTTTTCTCTAGAAATTAATTATTCATGTTTTTGGATTTAAGTAAGACTTAAGGAAATGTAGTTAATGTCACTCAAGACAGTATAATAGATTTATTAACCTTGCTACTGTCCTTCCCCCTTATACTCACCACTTTGAATCATTTACTAATGAAATGAATTTTTATTTGGTGGGATGTTAGAGATATTCTTTAAACAGTGTGTCTTCTCTGCCCACCTACACATATACTGCCCTTGTGGACCACTCCACACTGGTGATATTAGAATGAATTGGAACTGGTGCTCTCTAGCAGGAAGCGTGGGTCCCTGGATGCCTTCCTACCTCCATTTTTGTGTATATAAAATCTGCCTGTCCCTTGCTCACATTCCCCACCCTCCATGATACTCACCTGTAAGACATATTTTTCCAGTTATCATAATCCAGATACTCTCCTTTAAAATTTTTTAAATCATTTATTTTGTACAGGATCTCGCTGCACAGCTGAGACTCAGTGATCCTCCTTTCTCAATTTCCCCAGTGCTGGGATTAGAGGCATGCATTCCCATGCCTGGTTTCAGAGGCTGGCACAGCATGTAGTACCAGGGATTTAACCTGGATCCTTGCACTTGCCAGGCAGGAGCTTAGACTGCCAAACTATTTTCCCAGCCCCAATCCAGTTATTCTTTAGTGAATTATTTCAAAGTATGTAATAGAGATTCTTTGGAGAGAAAGGTTTATTTTGGCTTATGTCAGAAAGTCACAGAACGTAACATTTTAGGAAGGGCTCTAAATTCAGAATAAAAAAAAATTCAGAATAAAGACTTATTTCACATTTTAATTTCTTTAAAAGTATCTTTACTAATACATAAGTATATATGTTGGAGGGTGTTTATATCTGTTAGCATAATAGTATGCATCTAATGTTTATCTGCTCTATTATGTATGTATTATGAATTTTGTCAGAATGAATGAATAGTGTCATACACTAAGTATGCCCTCATCCACCTGTATACTAAATTTTGTGAGTATGTTAGTGACTTGGAGTTTTTTTGTGTTGCAGTACAAAAACACAAAGTTTTTTGTTTTTGTGTTGCAATACTCTGTGCATAAACTTGAACCAGGACCTTACCCATACTAGGAAAATGCTCTACCATTGAACTACATCTTTAGACTCGTTTTATTTTATTTTGAGAAAGGGCCTTGCTAAGGTGCACAGGATAACCTGAAACTTGTCATCCTCTTGCCTTGACCTACCAAGTAGTTCTCCCTAGCTAGTATGTTAGTATTTTATACAAACTTCTGAAACTTTTCTAGTTGGTTATATAGACCTAACAGTGGACTATAGATTGAGCATTCCTGAAATGTGAAATGCTTCTAAATCCAAAACTTTGTGAGTCCTTATGTGACACCCTAGGTGGAAAATCTATGCTTTGAAACTTGTTTTCAAAAAAATTATTTAAAATATTGAGTAAAATTAAAGTCAGGCTCTGTGCATAAAGTATATATGAAATGTAAATGAATTTTGTGTTTACACTTTGGTCCTATCTAGGTATAGGATGTCTGTGATAACTAGATATCTATATCTACGTGTTCTACCACCACAATCACCAACTCCCCCTGACAAATTCAAATCTGTAACACTTCTCATCCTATGCATTTCAAATAAGGGACACTCATCTTGTATTTATGTGTAAGGGTAGGATATTTCTGTT
This sequence comes from Octodon degus, assembly GCF_000260255.1. Classification (NCBI taxonomy): domain Eukaryota; kingdom Metazoa; phylum Chordata; class Mammalia; order Rodentia; family Octodontidae; genus Octodon; species Octodon degus. Next base: position 14,901,508 of record NW_004524612.1, read on the forward strand.
CTGTAGGTAACAGGATGAAATGATTAGAATGTACACATACCATGTTGATTATTCTTCCAGTGTTATTTTTTTAAATTATGCTTTGTATATTTTCATGGGTAAAAATTTACAGGACTGTTTTAATTCAAATGTGAAAGACATTTATATGTAATTGTATCTTTCCAATTGTGAAACAGACTAGATATTATTTTATTTTTCTGAAATAGGTGACTACTTTTAAACTAAAGAATGTTTAGTTCACATTAACTAAGAGATTCAGGTCTTAAAACCTAGCAATTTTGAAACATGTGGACTTACTCCATTTTGATTTGAGAAGTTTAAGGATGCTTGAAAATAAGAATTAAAGCTGTTTTATAAATTATCTAGATCAGATTTTTCATTTACAACTTTTTATCTTTAGGTTTGTTCACCATTTAACAAATTAAATTTTATTGTATGCAAGCCCCATGATTAATAAGAAATAATATTTGCAACTTTACGGAGTAGTAGGAGAGATAAGACAAAGTAGGACAAACTATTAGAATAGTGTATAATACCAAGTGAATAGTGTAATTGAAATATTACAAATAGCTCTTTGAAAAGAAGTCTTTGTTAGCTGTGAAGATCAAGAACTCAGCATATGACAGTTAAATTGTGTCTTAAAGAAAGGTGGTTTGACAGAGGCATTGCTCATGAATTCCTTCAGGGGTGAAGAAAACTACGTAGGTAGCAGTGGAAAGTTTAGCAAGTTATAAAATTGATAATGGGAAGTGGAAAGGAAGAATTTCATCTTGATGTAGATGTCACACAGATGAATCTAGCATGGTGGATATTTGAAAAAGTAGTAAGAGGAGGAGGCATGGACTACAAATGATGAGATGCAAATTGCAGGAGAGCTGATTTAGTCTTAAGCCGTGGAGTAAAAGAAAATAACAGCCTATTCTTCACTTTATTTCACACATCTGAAGAATAAAGATTTTGAATAGTATGAGATTTTATTATAAGTGAAAAGAAGAAAAGATTTATTCTTCTTAGAGAAGTTATCGAAGGAGAAGACAAAAGAATTAGATTTGGAATAGTTTTCACACTAACTGGTGATTTCACAGAATCAGGGCATACGAAGATACTGCAAGAGGCACATGATTAAGGAAGACTGGATAAGGAGAGAGTGAAGAGAAATATGAGAAACAAGTTTAAAGAACAAAGCAAGCCAAGTAGAAAGGATTCTGCAGTACTTAAGAGATTTGGACATGATGAAAGTTGAATGCTGTTATTGTTTTGAAAATGTCTAATAAAGCCAAGTAAATAACACATCACTACCTATGTCTAAGTTGACCTTAAAGAACTCTTTCTTAAAATACCTTGTATTTTAGTCTTCTTTCTTTTTTTTCTTTCTTCTTCATTTCTTTCTTTCCCCCCTCCAGGGCCTTTGCACTGAACTACCATCAACAACCCTTTGCTTTTTATTTTGAATAATAATATTTATGAAGCAGTTTTACAATTTGAAAATATCTTACATTGAAGAATTTTTTATTTTATATATTATACATGCATTCATTTAAAGATATTATTCATTATAGAGAAGATTTTAAAAACTTTTTAAAGGCAATATTAATTTTACCTGGTGAGGAAACTAGAATGCAGCTTTAAGTCACTTGCTCATGTATACCTTTTTCTTTTATTTACTTACATGTTTAAATGGTGCCAGAGGTTGAACCCAGGGCAAACATTCTACCATTGAGCTATGCTCACTGGTTCCCCTTATCCTTTAAGTTTATTCTGGTTGTGTCTGATTTTTTTTTTATTTACTGAAGATTCTCTGATAAAGCAGTAAAGAGTGTGTGTGTGTGTGTGTGTGTGTGTGTGTGTGTGTGTGTGTTAAGAGGTACATTAGAAACTTGAAAATACAGCCTATGAGATGGTAAGGGAAATTGCTGTTTTATGGACCTGACATTCCTTCTGCCTTACAGCAATCTGTAATATACTATAAGACTGAATAACCCACAAACTAGATGTCCTTATCAAAATAAATACCTTTTATATGATTTAATGTCTACTATAGGTGAATTTGATAAAATAATTTGATATATATTCTAATTTTAATCAGTAGTCAAAAAAAAAAACCATTTAGTAATTTTCCCCTACAAAAGTACATTTTACATTTACACTGAATAATTTTCTTAAATACAATTTCATTTTCCTAGATCATCCTTTACTTTGAAATGTGATACTTTATTTTTAAATTTTCAAATTTTGTAGTTACATAAGAAACCAACTGATTTAATTATGTTAGTTACATAAGCCAATTGGAATTGATACTGCTAAAATTATTTCTTACTCAACTGATTATTGATTATATAGAAAAGCAGTTTTGGAGAAGTCTAGCCATAATTGAAATCAGTATTAAAATGTTAAATATTGAGCCAGGGATATAGCTCAGTGGCAAGTGCAAGGAAGGTCCCAAGTTCGATCCCCAGTACTGCAAAAAAAAAAAAAAAAAAAAGTTAAATATGCATTAGGCAATTTGTTCTTTGTTTTCTTTGAGAATCTGGGGCGGGGGGCATACTTGGGATTGATCCTATTTATTTACCAATGCCAAGCAAACTCTATACCACTGAGCTTCATTCCCAGCTTAAGAAATGTTTCTAGTTACTATCTCCATCCAGTACGTCAGGATGCACTGTAGAGGTGTAGAGTGGAAACTCATCACTATTACCTCTCCACTCTTCCAAAATTCTTAAACAGGAGCATGTAGTCTACCAACAGAATGTGTAACTTGTCTTCATTGAGGGCTGAAATACCTGATCTAAATTAAGGTACAACTGATTCTTTGGTGGTAAGGTGTTTTTCTTACAGTTAATATGCAGAGAGACTTGAACTCCTAGAAAGAGTTTGTGATTCATTCACAAATAGTTTGTAAAGATATTTCTTGTTTTGGTGGTATTGGAGATCAAACACAGGAGTACTCTACTGCTGAACTGCATCTCTAGTTCTTATTTTTCAAGATAAGATCTTGCTAAGTTGCCCATACTGGTTGCACCTTGAGATCCTCCTGTTTCAACCTCCCAAAGTGATGAGATTATAGGCATATGTCACTATACCTGGCTTAATTTTTAAAATAAAGTCTCACACGTTTACTTAGGCTGGACTTGAATTTGGAGTCCTTTTGCCTTAGCATCCTGAATAGCTGGGATTACAGCTGGGGTTACAGGTGTGTTGGCACCGTGCCCAGATTTGTGAAGGTTTTGTGGTCCTTTTCTCAGATCAAAGGTCAGCAAAGTTTTTCTGTAAAGAATTCTGTGGTAAACATTCTAGACTTTGCAGCTAACAGGAAAAACTAAAGCCAGAGTGTAGATACTTACATACAGGAGACAAATAGCCACAAGTTTTTATTGACAAAATTAAATACAGAATAATAATTGAATAAAAACTTTTAAAATATAGGCTCATTATTAGAATCATATAGGCTATAATATTTTACTTTACTTATAAATGCCCCCAAGGATTCTTAGCTCAACAGTTACATGAAAACAGATGGCAGGGCAGATTTGAGCTTGAACAAAACTCAGTGTTCTATTGTTGTATTCTTTGTGAAGATAAAGTATTCACAGAAAATGTGGTCACTTTTAAAGATTTAAATATTTTTATTTAAATATTCTGTTTCTGTGGAGAGAAAGAAGTGTTGCTACTCATCATTCTTGAATGTCTGGTCTTTTGATAATTTGTTGAGTTTTTAAAAAAGCAAAAGCTTGTAACAAACCTCTGAGAGGAACAGTGTGGTCTGTACTGTATAATCCTAAGGACATAGACATTGGGATAGTTTTGAGTATCAGATATTCTATATATTATATGAAGCAGGAAATTAAATGACTTTTCAGTATTAAATTTTAATATTTAGCCATCCCCTTTTGCGTTTTTTTTTCTCTGTACATTGAAAAAAAGATGAGTCACAGGGCAAAGCCTTTGTTAAATGGCTCATATTTTCAGTTGTGAGAGTAATGATTTCTATTCCTGTAACTATTTTAAAGTTTTATAAATGAACTTTGTTTAGCTAAGATGCAAACCCACAAGCTGCTCACAACTGATGTTTATTTTTCTAGGATTTCTGTGTAAGATATATTCATTCCTCAGTAATGAACCTTATATATACTGTATCACAGCCGTGTTCCTCATATGAATTATACACAGCATGCAATTAGCCGTCTTCTGGTATGAGACTTGTATCTATGGTGGCATTCACTAAAATGTCTGTCTGGTGGTGTGATGTTTCAGCACTTGAATATTTGGTGTTTCTTGGTTTGTTGTAATTTCATATTTTCATACAAGTTTGGTCTGTTTACCCTTTATTTTTGTGTCCTTTCTTTCTGTGTTCTCCCCACCTCTCTGCTACACCTTTCTTTTGGCAAAGTTGAGGATTTCTGCCTTCAACATACATTGTTGGTCTTGTCTTCTGTTTTTGTTAGGAGGGACAGCAGTGTGATAAAAGAGGAAATCAAAGCCTTTCTTGCCAATCGGAGGATTTCCCAAGCAGTTGTTGCACAGGTAACAGGTAAGAGCTGAAGAGTCCTTTATTCTGGAATCGTGTCTATTCTCTGCCTTCTGTGCAGATGTTGAATATTGCTTGCATTTCTGCATTGCAGTGCAGATCTGTCAACTTAGGCATAATAATGTATCCCTGTGATTTAAGACCATTGTCTCTCATATCACAGAACTTCTCCAGTGATTTTTTTCTTATGGTAGTAAGTTTTATAGCATTCATAATAAGCAAAAAATTCCCTATTTTGTGACTAAAATAGCATTTCTTGTTTTCTTTTAATTGAAACAGAACTTATGACACACGCACATCCAACTGCTATCTGCATTTCATTTTTTAAAAGCTTTGCAGTCCTCCAAATCTAATCCCTGATTTTACCAGTTAAAAAGTGATTCATGAGGGTAAAGAAAGTTCTTTTAAAACCACTTTTCTGTATGTGAAAGCATTTCCTCAAATGGTTACTGAGAAGATGAGAATTACCATTGTCTTCTCTTTGTCCTTTATATCCCATCCCATTCTCCCCTCCAGTCTTAAGCCCCATCCCTAGTATGTGGTGTATATATGTCATTCTCTATCCAGATTGCTTTTTTTTTTTTTTTTTTTTTTTCACAAAGTTCTTAAATTTGGGTGTAGCCTGTCTTTTCTTTGTTAGTATGTGGTCTACCTTTCATTGATAATAATGATATCTCAAAATATTAGTAGTCTTTAGAGGAAAGAAACTCAACTACATTTCATAGTTACTAAACACTACAAAGCTATGTTATGGTCTTTTGGCCTCTCTGTGTTACTTTTCTTGTTATGAAACACGTGGATCTGTTCTGCAACACCACCTTACAATTTTAAGATATTCTTTTTGTTTTTCTTTCTTTCTTTTTTTTTTTTGTGGAACTGGGAATTGAACTCAGGCCCTTGTGCTTGCCAGGGAAGCGCTTATTCCACTGATCCATCTCCCCAGCCCCAATACTCTTTTTCTTTTCTACACATTGACACAATGCTAATTTTCCTAAAATGTTTTTTGCTGACCACTAATTCAGTTGAAAATGAAACTTGAAATTTAGATGTGCTAAATTTAATATCAAATATCTAAGTTCACCCAGTCCCCCCGCCCTTCTTTGGTTTTGGTTTTTGAGACAGATCTCACTGTGCAGTTCATACTGGCTTCAAACTTAGTATGTAACCTAGGCTGGCCTCAAACTTGCAGTGATCCTCTTACCTCAGCCTCCCAAGTTCTGGGAATAGAGGGTTGTGCCACCATGCCTAGCTTCAATGAGTCTTTCATAATGTGTGTGTTACTTTAGTGATATGCTTCTGAGTGACATTTGTTCATGATAAAAGGCTTTTAAGATACACCTTTCATATAAAAGTCTTAGAACTAAAGAGGGGTATATGCATTTAACTGTTGTAGTCTATAGGTGTTTGTCAGTTTTCTTAAGGAAAGATTTATTTTGGCTTACATTCTTTATCTTGAAAGACTGTGTCATGGTGCTTAAGAGACAGTGTAAGGGCAAATTATACAGGTTTTAGTGAAACTCACTTATGTGTTGTGTTATGGGAAAGATGGAACGTTGTCTTTTTTTGCACTTTTAGCTTCGGTGATAGGAAGCAATATTCTCTTTTAGTTTGCAGGCCTAAAAAATACAAAAAACAAATAAAATTCTAGTTTTATAGGCCAATATTACAAAGTTGCCTTGTTTAGGTGGAAAAATTTCTGAGTAGGTTGAATACACTTGAATCATCTTGGACCTTTCAAACAATTGCTTTGAAACTTATGTAACTTTGATTTAGATCATCCTAAGATAGCTATGATAAGCATTGCTTAGGCATATCCAAAGCACTAGATGTACCATCATGAGCTGAATTTGATACATTAAACATTGTCATTTTGGAAAGAGAAGCTGAAAGTTTTCATATCTTGCTATGCAAAATGTAGTCCATGAAATAGCAAGATTGATTTCACCAGGACACTTATTAAGAGTGCTACCCTATACCCAGCGAGATAGCTCAGTAGACTAAGCATCTGCTTAGGCAAGTTCAGGGTCCTGGAGTCATCCTTGGTACCACATGCTACAGCAGCCCCACCCCAAGTGTGCTGAGCCAGCCACTGAGACCAGGCATGGTGGCACATAGCTGTAATCCCAGAGCTGGGTTGGCTAAAACAGGACGATCACTGTGAGTCTGAGCTGCGAGTCCGAGCTGTGTAAAGAGACCCTGTACCAAATACATTTAAAAAACCAAACAAATAAAAAAACCCCTCAAGTAATCTAAGTTTCAAAATACTTTTCTAGCAAGGAGACTGATAAACTTTCCTGGTCTTAATTTCTATGGATTAGAATTGCTTGATATTGCTTGGTAATATGTCATCTCCTGTTTTTGAAAGCAAAAGATAGAAAAGGAAGTTCCTTAAAATGTGATTCCAGCTTCCTTTTTTTATTGCCATCTTCAGTATACTCCCTGAGCTCAGCTACTTTAAATTTTTAGAATTCTGATCATTTGTATGCTTCCAATTCCTTGGTTGTACCTGGTAGGCCTCATCACAGCCTTATCAGTTCCTCTTAACTAAAATAAACTTAGTTATTATCTTCATTTGATTTGGATGTAATTCATATGTATAATTAATTAGATCTAGTTCACTGCCCTGCCTTTACTCTATACTGCTGCAGTATAGAGTAATATTCTTCAAAGGCTGTGACTTTTTCGTACATTGGCTCAGAGAATCTAGCATTAAACCTATACCATCAACATTTTACATTTACCTAGTTACCTTATAGAACTACTTCATGGTGTAACAGGAGTGTTACACCACAAATAAGGACTTAACACAAATTATACATGTGAAAAACTGTCCAGCGTAACTTCCCTAGGAATAATATTTGCTCAACAAATGCTACATGAAGTTATGCCCATAAAGAAGTTGAAATTTTCTTTTATCTCCAAGGCTGGAAAATGAGAGTAATTGATAACCAGATTCATTTATTTGTCATCTAGATCACCTTACTGAGTTGGGGTGTGTGTATGTGTGTGTGTGTGTGTGTGTGTGTGTGTGTGTGTGTGTGTGTCTACAGGGTCTCACTACACAGATTGGACTCATAGTGATCCTCCTGTTTTTAGCCTCCCAAGTGCTGGGATTATAGGCATGCACCACCATGCCCAATCTCAATCGCTGTCTAAGCGCACCCCATGGGGCAGCTCTGGCAAGGTATGTGGTGCCGGGGATCGAACCCCAGTCCCTATGCTTTGCCTAAGCAGGTGCTTTACTCCACTGAGCTATTTGTGTGTTATTAAATATGTTACATTTTTTTGTCCAGCCTGTCCAGCTCTCAATCTAAGAAAAGTGGAGCTAATTGTAGAGGTGAGGTCTTACTAGGTAATAGTGAATTAATGAGAACCTCAGTGAAGTCTGGCCTTATAATTCATCCATCTAGGATAAGAACCTGCCTGAATAGGGAAGGCCCTGTAACACCTAGCTCAATCTCTAAAATATTTTAATTATATAAACATAGTTTTCTGTCTTTAAACAAGTTTGTCAAATATATCTTAAAAGAATATATAATGACATCAGCTCTAAAATAAAGTTTAAGGTATAGTGTTGTAGAATCTTATTCTTTAACAAATCCCCTAAAAGTCATTTAAGGTCAACTGTACAACATGAAATGAACTTTGATATAAAAATGATATAAAAATGAGAGCAAATGGTGCCTAACAAAAGAAAATGCTAAATAACAAAGTGTATTAAGGTACAAAATTATAACGTGTGCTATTCCAGAAACAAACAGACCTTTCTTTTTATAGATTTGGAGGATTTCTCTAATAAGATAAACAAGAAGTTTGTGTGTATGGTCTGTATAAATATGCTACTGATAGGAAAAATGACAATATAAACAGGATATAATAACAGTGCCTGCTGAATTCCCAGCATGTTATTTGTAGCTTTCTTCACAGTTGCAGCTGCTCCCACCCAGGGTGGATTTTTACTTCTGTAAGACGCCGGCAAAGATTCTAAACTCTCACTAACAATGATAATGGAGTAGTGAGCATAGACTTTACTTTAGTAATAAACACATGTATTGTATTTGCTTCCAGGGTAAATTGTGTTCCTAGACGCTACAGATTCTTAGAACATAAATTCTTTAAATCACCTTGGGGGGTGGATCATGCACAAAGGATAGATGGATAAATGAGCAGAACTTCTCTCTCTCTCTTTTTTTTTGGCGGAACTGGGGATTGAACTCAGGCCCTTGCGCTTGCCAGGGAAATGCTTATTCCACTGAGCCATCTCCCCGGCCCCCGAGCAGAACTTAATGTATGTTTCTAAACCAAAGATATATACTAGTTGAGTTCATATCTGAGAAAAAATAAATATATGGAAGATAAACATTTAGCACTTATGAATTTCAAGAAACATTATAATTTTGTATTTTTTAAAAAATTATAGTAGTGTAGTGGAAAAGCAGCAGAATTTTAGGGTTCTACCTTTCTGACATTAGATTGCCTGGTGACCTGGAGTCTCATCATTTTCCAAAAAGTTTTTGTCTTGGTCCATTTGGGCTGGTAGTTATAACAAAATACATACAACTGGATAGCTTCTTATAGTTCTGGAAACTACAAGGTCCAAGATCAAAGCCAATTCAGTGTTGGCGAGAGCCCTCTTCTGGCTTGGACTGCCTCTTGCTGTGTCTTCACATGTTTGAAGCATGAGAGATTAGCTTTTGCTTTTGACCTTGTTTTTCTAGGCACAAATTCCATTCTTAAAGTTTCAGCCCACACAAACTAAATCACTCCTTGAAGGTGCCCCCCTTAATACTCTTTATCTTGAGGACATTTTCATGAATTTTGGGGAGACATAAACACTCAGAACATAGCAGTTTCCAAGTGTGTTCAGCGGAGCTGTTACCAAATCTAATCAAGTGCTTGAACAAACTACAACTGGGCTCTTATACCAGAGAGACCTATAAGATTTTGAAGTCGTTCAATATTTATTAATTTGGGGCTGGGGAGATAGCTCAGTAGTCTAATCACCTGCCTGGCAAGCACAAGGACCTGGGTTTGATCCCTGGTACTACATGCCCTGTTGGCCCTGGAACCCCAGGTGTACTGTGCTAGCCACTGAAACTGGGCATGGTAGCACATCCTTATAATCCCAGCGCTGGGGAAGCTGAGACAGGAGGATCACTATAAGTCCAAGCTGCGTAGTGAGACCTTGTACCAAATAAATAATTAAGTAAAATATATTCATTCTACCTTGCAAAAAGCTTTTAGTATCAGAATGTGTCAACCTCAGTTAAATTTAACTATATAATTTGAAACCCCCAAAACTGAACTTAGAGGTATACAGGTCAAATGTGGGGTTTTTGTTTTTGTTTTTGGTACTGGGGATCGAACTCAGGACCTTGTGCTTGCCAGGCAGGCACTTAAGCCACTGAGCTATCTCCCTGAAAGATTTTTTTATTTTGTTTTGTGAAATTGGAGAAGGATTTTTTTTTGTTGTTGTTGTTAGTTGAGGCTGCCTTAGGGCATGTCTGGTGCGGCTTGTGGAGCTGGGGATTGAATTGTGATCCCCTGTGCCTGACTGCATTTGCCCATGCTGCACTTTAAATAACTGAGATACCTGATTTTTTTATTTTTAAAATCACTTTTCTTGAGATACAATTTACATACAAGTACAATCCTTTCTGAGTTGTAGCAAATTCACACAGTAGTGTGTAATCATTACCAAAACTCAAGACATATAACTTTTTCAGTATTCCATCAACTTCTTTCAGTCCTGTTTGTAGTCAGATACTTCTATCCCATGGCAATCACTCATCTGCTTCTTGACTGTATTGTTTTGCCTTCTGTAGAAATTTATGTGACTGTAATTGTACAATGTATAACTTTGGTTTCTGGCTTTACTTAGATGATTTTGAGATTCATTAGTGTTTTTATGTGCATTATTCATAAATTAAATACTGAGTTCTATTTCATTGAATAAATAGAAGAACATTAATTAGCCCATTACTTATACGTTAGTATACACTTGGATTATTTCCAGAACTTGGATAATATGAACATTTATCTACCAGTTTTTGTGTGGGATGTATTTTAGTTCACATACAATTGGGATTGTGGGGTTTTGGTAAGTATATGTTTTAACTTTTTACGGACTGCCAAATTGTTTTCCAAAATATGATTATGTCTTGCATTTTCCACCAGCAGTGGGTTAGTATTCTAGGTGCTCCATACTTTTTTTAGTAGTTGATATTTGTACTTTTCCATAAATTTAGTCAGTCTAGTGCATATGTAATGGTATCTCACTCTAGTTTTGTCTTGCATTTTCTTAATGGCAGTTATGTTGAGCATCCTTGTATATGATTATTTGTTGTTTATATATCTTTTTAGGTGATGTGTGTCATGTGGTTTGCCCATCATATTTTATTTTATTTTTTATTTTTTGTCTTTTGGACACAGGGTTTTGCTATGCAGTTCTTTTTTTCTTTCATTTTACGGAAGGGTCTACAGGTGTTCAGGGTCTCACTGCTAGTCTGGTAGTGATCCGCCTATTTACAGACTTGCAAAAGCTGGGATTACTGGTGCACGCCACCATGCCTAATCTCAATTGTAGGCTCAGTGCGCCCGGGGGCCAGCACAGCAGGCCTGGGGATCAAACCCCAAGCCCCTGCATCTGCTTGCAGGTGCTTAAACCACTGAACTATTTGGCCAGCCCTTACTATGCAGTTCAGATTGGCCCTGAATTCACTCTAGTTATTTATCTTTTTTTATTTCCTTATGGCTTATGTTTTTTGTGTCCTATAAAAGATGAAGAACAAAGTCTCAAAGATTTTTTTTTTTTTACTTGTATTTGCTTCTAGAACTTTTTATTTTACTGTTCGTCTTACATTATGGACTATTTCAAGTTAACTTTTACACCTGTATCAGGTAAAGGTTGAAGCTTCGTTTTTTTTTCCATATGGAGATCTGATCGTTGGTACACCATTTCTTGAAAATTCTAGCCTTTCCCCTTTCAGTTATATTACCATGTTTGTGAAAAAATAAATTGAACATAAAAATATGGTATATGAAATTCTTTTATCTTTTGCATTTCTGTTGTAACTTTATTGTTTTTTTGCTTGTTTTGAGACTTAGTCTTGCTATATAATCTAGACTAGCTCTAAACTCACTGTGGAGCTCAGTCTGGCCTTGAACTCATGGCAGTCTTACTGCCTCAGCCTTTCAAGTACTGCGATTATGTATGTGTTACACCAAACCTGGCTTTCCATATGTACTTTAGAACAAAGTTTTTCCATTTCTACAGAAGTACATTTTATAATTAGTTTGGGATTGGACTTGTGTTAAATATACAGTATAATCAGTCTGAGATTAGGAATTGATATTTTAACCATAATGTGTCTCAATCTATTAACATGGTATATATCTCCTCTTGTATAGGTTTTCTTTGTTTCTTAATCATGTTAATACTTTTTTGTTATTAGATCTTACACATATTTTCTTTAATTTCTCTGTAAATTTTTTTTTTTTGCTATTGGTGCTGTTTTAATTTTGATACCTAGTTTCTTGTGTCTTAGAGCAGTTGATTTTAGTATACTGATCTTAGTTCTTTGACCCTGCTTAATTTGTTCTAGTAATTTTTAAAAATCAATATTTGGCATTTGTTCACAATCTTCTATAGAGATAACTTCACTTCTTCCTTTTCAGTTTGTATTTATTTCTTTTTCTTTCCCTATTGCTTGGACCAGGCCCTTCAGTTCAGTCTTGCTCATTGTGATGAGAACAGATATTTGGCTTATCCTCAATGTTATGGAACCGTGCATTCAGTCTTTCACCACTGTGACTGCAGCTATAGGCTTTCCATAAGTGTTCTTTATGCGGAAGCCTTTAAGGAAAGTTCCCTTCTGATGCTAATTTTAAGAGTTTTAAAATTGTGATTGGATGTTGTATTTTGTCAGATGCTTTTTTTTTTTCATCTATTGAGTTGAATATGTGATTTTGTGTTTTATGTTCATGTTTATATTTAATTATATTGACTTGCATTTGGGGGAAAACTCCATTCAGTCATGGTACTCTAAATTCTTTTTATGTTGTTTGATTTAATATTCTGATGTTTTTTAAAGACTTGTTGCATCTGTGTTCACTAGAGATATTGTTTATTTATTGTATTTTAGGACAGGGCTGGGATTATAGGCATGTACCACCATGCTCAGTCACAGTCACCATCTCAGTACAACCTTGGGGACAGGGCCAGCATGGCATGCTGGGGATCAAACCCTGGCCACTGCGCTGTGCCTAAGCAGGCACTTTAGACTGCTGAGCTATTTGGCAGGCCCTCTAGAGGTATTGTTTTAGATTGATATTTTGTTTTTTTCTAATTCTTGTTTTGTCCATGGTTAGTGTTGCTATCATGGTAACACTGTCTGTGAGTTGGAAAGTGTTCGTTTCTCTTGTATTTTCTGGACAAGCTAGTATAGAATTGGTCTAATTTCTTCCTTGAACTTTTTTACTGTGAGACTGTGCCTTTCTTACTGTGGTCAATAGCTTATATGTGGCCATGAACTATTGCCTAGGTCTAGTCCTATAAAGTTTATTCCCGGCACTGAAGTCAGCAGCATAAAATATAAAGCAGTAGACATTATCAGGCCCTTGCTTTCTTCTGCTTTGGGCTTGCTAGGCAAGTACTTTTCAACTGAGTTACATGCCTAATCCTTTTTTTTTTTTTAATATTTTTTTATGTTGAACAATTGTTAAATTGTTCAGGCTGCCCTCCAACTTATTATCCTTCTGCCTTAGCCTCTTAAGTAGAGGGCATGATAGCCATAGGCTACTACACCTGGTTGATTGGACCCTTAATCCCTTAAATTTCCAGCTCTTTCCTATGTGATTTTACATGTGGCAAGAATATTTTTTTCCTGACAGTTTCTTAAAATAATAGGCTTACAAACTACAAACTAAACTGAATTAGCTTTGGATACAGCAATGGCCCTTCTCTTTGGTCTTGTGACAGCTGAGTGAAGAACGCTATGAGATTTTTGCTGCCTGTAGCAGTTTAAAAAATATTGACTAACCTGTCTATAGATCTCCTAAGCAGATCTGTGAAAAACATCTTGGTTTTGAAGCCATTCATTATAAAGTTATATTACAGTTTGTGACATTATCCCCAGGCTTGTTATCACTATTCTTTTGGTGAAAAACTCTTAGAAATTCCTAATGTGATCTTCTGCTTGATATTTTGTTTATTTTTTTATTTTTGGAGGGTTTTTTTTTGTATTTTTTTAGGGAAGGGTCTACAGGATGTTTAGGGTCTCACTACTAGATCAGACTCATAGTGATCTGCCTATTTACAGCCTCCCAAGAGCTGGGATTACAGGCCTGCACCACCATACCCATTCTCAATCATATTCTCAGCGTGCCCCAGGGGCAGGGCCAGCAGGGCCAGCATGGCAGGCCTGGGGATCAAACCCCTAGCCCCTGCCAGGCGCTCTAATCCACTGTTATTTGGCCAGCCTTGCTTAATATTTTGAGTCATTTTTAGGAACTAGAAAATACCATTTTCTTCCTTCCTCCCCCCAACCCCTTTGGAGTGGCAGATGGGATTAAACCCAGGACCCTTGCACTGAGCAATATCTCCAGCCTTCCAAACCCCTTTGTGTTTTATGTTCTATTTTCAGACACCATCTAAGTTGTGTAGGCTGAACTTGAACTTGCCACCCTCTTTCCTCAGCCTCCCCAAATTCTGGGATTACAGCTCTGCACCATACTAAGAACATCTTCTCTTTTCTTTTCTCCTTTTTCCCTTTTTCCTTTTCTTTTTCTCACTTCTCCTCTCTCTTCTTTTGTCTCTCCCCTTCCCTCCCCTCTCCTGCCTTCCCCTCCATTCTCCTCACTTTTTTTGAGACAAGATCTCACTATGTTGCTCATAGCTATCCTCCAACTCAGCCTCCCTCCCAAATGCTGGAATTATAAGCACGTACCACCATGTTTAGCTTGCCATTTTCGTAGGTATTCTTCTTCAACAGTTTTAAGGAAGATTATTCTTTGTTAATAAATACTTTTTGAAGGACAGTTATTACCATTTTGTCTTGATTTTTCCAGGAGATAAACAGTATAGTTTGATTGCAGGTTTGAAAATAGTTATGCATAGTAATGATATTAAGAAGCATAGCTGTCTTCTGACCCTGTTGTTTTTAGTTTGGGCACAGCTTTATTTATCATTCTAAATCCCTAAAAGGACACATAAAGCCATAATGAGAGCTGTATAGTCAGTAGCTCTACTGCATACTAGCATGCACTATCTTAGCTGGACCGCTTCCTTTTTTTTTTTTTTTTTTGCGGAACCAGGCATTGAACTCAGACCCTTGTACTTGCCAGGGAAGCGCCTATTCTTCTGAGCCATCTCCCCAGCCCTGGACCTCTTCTTTACAGAGGTTTTATTTTTAGATGTCATTTATTTAACACTTACCAAGTGCTAGAGGCTGTGCTAACTGTTTTCTAGATATGAGAAGCTGGTGTGAACTTCAAAGATACTATCAAGGCCAAAGGAGACTGGCTCATTTGCTAGTAGCTGTGCTGCTGGTTGATGTTTCTTTTGCTGCAAAGCTAGTATCCCTAACATAGCAATTCAATATGAAGAGGAGGTACAATATCATTTGGTGGCCAAGGGCAGGACTTTGAGAGTGAACTACTGGGTTCAAAATCTGATTTCAATCCTTACTATTTATATAACTGTGGGCAAGTTATTAAACAAATGCCCTACTCTTTAGTTTTTTGTTTCTCCCCTAGAAAATGGGAGTAATAATTCCTACCTAAAAGAGTTCAGCTTGGTTGTTTTGTTTGAGGTGGAAGTCTTCCCATGTTACCCTGGCTGGCCCCTAACACCTGAGCATAAGCAGTCCTGGTGCCCCAGCCTCTCACATAGCTGGGACTACAGACATATACCACAGTGAAGGGTCTAAGAAAGTTTTGTTTTTTTTTTTTAATTTGGAAGTTCTGGAGGTTGAACCCAGGCAGTGCTGATATGCATTCCCAGCTTTTTAAATTTTTAATTTTGAGACAGGATCTTGCTAATTTGCCTAGACTGGGTTAGAATTTGCAGTCCTTCTGCCTTGGCTTCCTGAGTAGCTGGTATTATAGTTGTATACCAACGTGGTTAGCCAAAGCGTTTTTGAGTAAATTAAATGAGTTAGTTTAGGTAAAGTATCAAATGACACAATAAACACTGTAAAAATTTATTATGATTTATATAACTTATCATAACTGCTTCATTTTAACCATCATTTCTCATTCATCTTTCTCCAGAGTGACTTTTGTGAAGCTAAGCTTCCTGCAACTGTTAACAATTTCTTAGCCCTTGTCTACTTAATAATGAACTTGCAAAAAAAAATAAATTTAAAATTTTACAATAAATTTACTTTTTTTGTTGTTTTTGAAGTAACATCTCACTGTGTAGTTTAGGCCAGCCTTGAACTGTTTAACGCAGACTGGCCTCAAACTCAGCCTCAGCCTCCCCTGAGTGCAGGAATTACAGGCATACACCAACATGCCCCCAGAATAAACCTTTTCTTAAAAATGCTTAATGAGATCTCACTAAGTTACCCAGGCTGTTAAAAAAACAAAACAAAACAAAACAAAAACCCTCTTCAATTCAAGTGATCTTCCTGCCTAGCCTTCCATATAGTTGAGACTACAGATACATATCACCATGCCTAGCTTAAATTATTTTTTTTTAGAAAATATGTATTATTGTTGCAAATCTGTACCAAACCTGATGGAACACACTATGCACCAATGAGTTAGAAGGCAGCTTTTATTACACCAGCAGGCTGGTAGGAACCAGATCCAAATCACCAGCCCCTGCTTTGAGTAAAATAGCAACTTGTAGACATTTTGTAAGCAGGAAGTACAAAGTCGATAATGGATTATTCTATACTTGGCTATATGTTTGGTCACAGGTTGTCAGGCAGATGTGTCTGGGGCAGGTTTAGCTAGAGGGGTCATTCATCATGAGGCAGGAAGGTCTAGGGAAATTAAGGACTGAGTAAGCAGGTAATATTAAGTGTCCTTGACAGGACTGTCCTGTCCCGGGTAGATAGTCCTTGAAACAGGCTAGCAAAACAGGATATGTTTGCAGGCTATTGTGCAGCTGGTCAGATAGAGCTGAGTCAAATTGTCTCTGAGTTGCAGCTGGGTAGTTTAGTCAAGGCTGGCTAGGTCTGATGGTCCAATTATGAAGCTATTATTTTTAAAGTTTTCTATTACATTCTGAAGTACCTTCAGAAAGGTATACAGTGCTAAATCTTTCTGTGTCATCCATAGACTCCCAAGAAGGTGAACATTAGTTTCGTAGACATATTTTATGTATTAAAAGAAAATAAACATATGCATAGTTTCTTTCTCATTTTGTGCCAGTAAGGAGGTATGTCATGTCAGATATTCTACATATAGCTTTTTAAACTTCGAAATTATCTTGTATTAGTGTATAAGGAATATTATTTCACTGTTTTTTACTCATCATTCACATTTGGCAATTCAATGATTTGAGACATTAGGGCTGGCCAGATAGCTCCACAGACTAAAGCAGTTTGATCCCCGTGTGTCATGCTGGCCCCATCCCCAGAGTGTGCTGAGACAGCGATTGAGACTGGGTGTGGTGGTGTGTGCCTATAATCCCAGCACTTAGGAGGCTGAAAATAGGAGAATCACTATGTGTCCGATCTACCTGGTAAGACCCTGTTGACCCTGTAAACCCTATACCAAATACTACTAATACTACCAATAATAATAATAGTAATCATTTGAGACATTTAAAATTTTGTATGTAGTAAGCACTAGCTAAATATACTTGCTTAATACATTAAGCATAATGTTTTTAGATAGAGATTTCAGCTTGTCTTTGTGTGTGCTTGTGTGTGTGGTGCTATGAATCCAACCCAGGGTTTGTAGGCAAATGAGTTACCACTGCGGTACACCGATAGTCCCTGATTTTATTGTTCTTGAAAATACAATTACTTTTGTATGAGTAACATTTCTTTTTTTTTAATTCTACTTCTTTTGGCCATGTATTTTATCTTACAGAAATTTGCCCTATAGTAATAATATTCACATATGTCTAGAATGGTTACTGTACAAAAAGGTTTACT
The DNA here is from genome assembly GCF_000260255.1 of Octodon degus. Classification (NCBI taxonomy): domain Eukaryota; kingdom Metazoa; phylum Chordata; class Mammalia; order Rodentia; family Octodontidae; genus Octodon; species Octodon degus. The sequence continues at coordinate 14,919,145 of NW_004524612.1, forward strand.
GCACATGATACAGTAGCAACTTTTGTTCCTCAGTAGGGAGGTAGTTTGATACATAGTGGTATGTACATAATATGGAGTACTATTAGTCCCTAAAAGAATAAGGCAGCTTTATTTGTTTGAAGTGGAATGAAGGGAATGTGTGGAGAAGTGACTGAAAATTACTTAGTTTCATTCCTTTTGGATTTTATACTCTATGCATGACTTTCATATTTTAAAAACAATGAGAAAAAAATTAAAATACCAGTTTTGTAAATATATACTGTGTCACAGACCCAAAAATAATTTTCCCTGCCCAGATTCATCCAAGAAGTCATCAGTTTGCTCTATATGTTGTCTGATATCAGTCAGAATAACAGGCAATTAATGTTGATTCTAAAATTTATCTATGAGACTAAAATTCATAGTAAGGATATCTAAGAGAATCTTTATGGAGATTGGGGGAAAGAATTTGAACAAATTTGCCATACCAAAGAATAGGTAATACAGGGTCATTGTTGTGTAGATGTATTACATGTTATACAGACCAGAGTTTATTAATAGACTCTTGGAAATATGGGAATTCAACTTAAATAAAGGAAACATGACAAATATGTTAGAACATCGTGTTTCCCATTTATTAAAAAAAATATGTGTCAATATCCAACCAGGAACAAAGATCAGTTTCCATGTGTAAAGAACTAAATATATGTTAATATAGTACAAAGAAAAGATTTTACACTACTGTTTGAAAATATTAAATATTTTTACTGAAGCCGCAAGCGAAATAGCTCAGCAGACTAAGCATCTGCTTTAGGCAAGCTCAGGGACTGGGGTTCAGTCCCTGGCACTATATGCCACATGAGCCCTGCTTTCAGGTAAGCTGAACCAGCCACCAAAACCAGGCGTGGTGGCACACACCTGTAACCCCAGCGCTGGGAAGACTGAACACAGGAGAACCACTGTGAATCCAAGCATAGTGAGTTCCTTTACCAAATACATTAAAAAATAATAATATTATTATTTTGAGATAGGAAAATCTTTCCTGATTCACGAAACCCCAAACATAAATTTGTATAGATATGGCTCTATGAAAAGTTTATGTTCAATAAATGATACCTTAGGCAAGATTCATGGTGAAAGGTGTTTATAGCATATAAAGCAAAAGTTTGGTATTTAAGATATATCAAAAGAACTCTTAAGGGCCAGGGAGATAATTCAGCTGCACAGTGCCCACCTAGCAAGTGCAAGGTCGTGAATTTCATTGCCAGTACCCAAAAAAGTAGTGAAAAGAGCTCTTAAAACTATTGTGAAAGCAACAAATTATCCAAAAAATATGTGGAGGATATCAGTGTATAACTTGAACCAGACAAAATATAAATGGCCACTAAACATATGAAGGATTTGAAGCCTCTTAGAAAATTAAGTAACAGTTTAATTGTAAGATAAAAAGGGGTTGGCCATCATAGCAGAAAACATGAAAAAATCAGGGAACACTTCTGTAGCATTTTTGGGCATTCTTACCTGTAAAAACAATACAACAGAAACTGAAGACAAATATATCTTTAGGGAAGCAATAGTAGAAACTTGAAACATATTAAACTAAATAAGAATTCTAGAGCAAAACCAAAGAAAATAATGGGGACTGACACTTGCTGCCTCTGTTATGGAGAAGGAACTAATTTCCCTGAAAGAATATTAATTATGAAAGGGTAAACCATGATCTTTTGCTTACCAGTTAACAGTTTCAAGAGGTAGACCAAAAGAAATAATTGGAGTATCCCTGTATAAAATTGATTTAATATCAAAGTCCCATATCCATCAGCAGCCGTCCCCTTCTTCTCCTGTCTCCAGTACCTAACAAGCACTAATTTACTTTCTGCTTCTAGATTTATGTTTAGGCAGACTTGTAGACAAAATGTGAACTTTGGTGTCCGGCTTCCTTCTACTTAGCATGTTTTCAAGTTTCATCTAAGTTGAAGACTGTTAGCCTCTCATTCCTTTTAGTAAGTGAATAATATACCATTATTTTTTATTTCTCTATTTGACAGATAATGGACATTTGTTTTATTTACACTAATTGGCTATTCTAAATGCTATGAATATTTTGTTTTCAAGGGGTTTTTTATGTATTTAGTACAGGGTCTACAAGGTCTTACTATACAGATCAGATTCGTAGTGATCCTCCTGTTTTCAGCCTGCCAAGCATTGGGATTGCAGGCATGCGCCACTATACCCAGTCTCCATTGCAGTCTCAGCATGCCTCAGGGGTGGGGCTGGCATGGCATGCCGGGGATCGAATCCCAGTCCCTGCATCTGCCTAAGCAATGTACTTTAATCCGCTGAGCAATCTGGTTGGTCCTTGTGGTCAAATTTTTGTGTGGACAAATTCTCAAGAAGATATACCTAAGAATGAAATTACTAGGGCATAGATTATTCCTTGTTTAATGTTTGGAAGAATTTACACACACACACACACACACACACACACACACACACACTCACGCACACCTAGAGCCTTCACACTTAGCTATATCTCCAGGTTTGTTTTGTTTTGTTTTGGTTTTGGTTTGAAGGTTTTTGGTTTAGTTTGGATTTTTTTGTTGTTTATTTTTGGCACCAGGAATCAAACTCAGGACCTCAGGCACACTTGTACAGCTGAGCTATATACCTGGCCCTTGTTGGTTTTGGGGTTTTTTGTTTGTTCGTTTGTGTGTATGTGTTTTAAACTGGAATTTGAACTCAGGACCTTGAACCTTGGATTTTTGTTGTTGTTGTTGTTGTTGTTATTATTAGGAAGGAGGGTATCATTTTAGGAAAGAGTCTCGTTAAATTGCCCAGGCTGGGCTCAGTCACAGGATCATCTGCCTCAAGGATTACAGGCATGTACCACCACCCCCTGCTACAGTTTGCCATTTCACAAATGCACTATCACTCAATAAGGATCTGTCGTATTTTCTTTGGAGAAATGTGAATGAGATTCTTTTTCCATTTCTAATTGGGTGAATCAAAGAAGTTTCTTGTTAGATATAGATTTGCAGGTATTTTCCCTCAATTCTCTCAAATTTGTGGAAGTTTTTTTAAACTTTTTTTTTTTTTTTTTTCATTTTGTGGTACTGGGCATTGAACCCAGGGCATTATGTGTGCTAGGGAAGCATACTGACTCACATCCCCAGTCCTTTACATCCCTGCTTCCCCCTACTTTTTTTGGGATAAGTTTTTAATAAATTACCCAGGTTGTCCTCAAACTTGTGGCCCTCTGCCTCACCCTAGCAAACAGCCAAGCGTTTTGTTTTGTTTTTCTTTTGACTTGTTTTGGTGGAGGTTTTTGTTTGTTTTAGGTTTTTGGTTAATTGGTTTTTGTTTGCTTGTTTTGCACTGCGGTCACACTTGGTAACCCAAGTTGACAACTAACAACACTCTTACATTCTTGGTAGTGTCCTCTTAAGTACACAAATTTAGGTTTGATAAAGTCTATATTTTTGTTGCTTTAGCTTATGGTGTCTCAGCTGAGAAACCATGGCCTAAAACATATTGAGTAGATTTATATCCTTTTATTCTTCTAATAGTTTTACACTTTTAGCTCTTACATTTGTCTTTGATCCATTTCAATTAATTTTTGTAAGAAAGAATCCAGTATCATTCTTTTGAATTTTTTTGTACCTTTGGATTTTTTTAGACAGCGTCTTATTAACTAGTTTGGGCTGGCTTGAACTCATTCTGCAGCCCACGCTCTCCTTGAACTTTCAGTGATCCTCCTGCCCCTGCCTCGTGAGTCTTGGCATTACATTACCACCACGCTCAGCAGTGGTACCTCATTTCACAAACTCAATCCTGTAACCAGAGTCATGGAAAGAATTCAGTTCACAACTTGAGGTAGCACTGTACTCTTGTAAAAATCTAATTGACCATTATGGATTTAATTCTTGTCCCATTCTGTCCCATCGATCGGTATTGTTTTGTTATGTTAGTATGCAGTCTTAGTTTCGGGACCTTCATAATAACTTTCGAAATCAGGAAATGTGACTCCTTCAACTTTGTTATTTTTGTTGTTGCTTTTGGTTTTGAGGAACTTGGGCTTTACTCCAAGGCCTTTGCACTGAGCCGCATACTCAATATGTTTTGTAAAAATGTTTTTATTTTGAGACAGTCTTGCTAAATTGCCAAGGCTGGCCTTGAAGTTGTAGTCTTCCTGCCTCAGCCCCCATGTGCACTGGGATTACAGATGTATATCACTACACTCAGTTACAGTTTTCTTTGTTTGCAATGGCTTTTTCTGGTTTAGGTGTCAGTATATTAAGCTTCATAAAATGAGTTGGGAAATGTTGGTAGTTTTTTCTGGAGAGCAATTTATTTTATCTTGGTTATACCATTTGGTGCTATGAAGTTGTTCATAGAATTTCCTTGTAGTCTTGTATTCCTATAAGGCAATTTAGTAATGTTCCTTTTATTCATACTTTTAGTAATTGGAGTCGTTGGTTTTTCATGTTTGGGGGGTGGTTTGAAGTAGGATTTCTCTTATGTAGTTTAGACTGGTCTTAAACTCAAGCAATCATCCTGCCTCAGCCTCCTGGCACTGGGGTTACAGGCATGTACTACCAGGCCAGTCTTTTTCTTGGTCATTTTACCTAAAAGTGTATCAATTTTGTTGATCTATTCCAAGATCTATCTTTTCGTTTTATTATTTTCTTCATAATTCCTCTTATGATTTCTTTTTTTTTTTTTTTTTAGAACTGGGGATCGAACTCA
>NW_004524612.1:14934622-14937150 GCF_000260255.1 Octodon degus
ATAGCCAAACACTATATTCTTTTCCTTTGTGGGGGAGTATATGTGTTAGAAGAGCGTTTTTAGCTGCTAATATTTCTTCAGTTTACAGTGTAGCATATGTCTTAAAAGTCTGCCAGTTCTTTTTTATACTAATGCTGATGATTCTAAAAATGCCTAGATGAATTAACAAGCCAAAAACCTCATTGGAGACAATATTTTCAATGACCCCTCCTGTCCTAGCTCCTAGTTTTTTTAAATTAATTTATTTCAGGCCAGCGAGATAGCTCAGCAGCATAAACACCTGCCTGGCAAGGCCAAGGTCCTGAATTTGATTGCTGGTGCCAGAAAAATTAAATTAAAATTAATTTATTTGTATTTAGATTATTGTTAATGAGACAGTGTCTTGCTATGTAGTCCAGGCTACTTGAATTTACTCTGTTGCCCCTTGGCCTCAAACTCACAGCAGTCTTCTGCCTCAGCTTCCTAAATGCTGAGATTACAGGTGTACGCTATCATGCTAAGCTAACTAGCCCCTATTTGAAGGGAGGGTGTCAGTATCTGTCATGAATGGCAAAGCTTACTGACTGTGGTTTTCTTTTTTCACTCAGTATCTGTTAAAAGATAGAACCTACAGCATGTGAAGCTTTTGACAAATAATTACTTACGAATCTCACCATTTATCTCATATTCATGGACCTGGTTTGGAGATTAATTGAGAGGCTTCTGTAAAACCTTGGTTAGTAAAATGCTTTGCCCACTAATAGTTAATCTCTGAGTATGGCCTAACCAGTGAAGTCAGCCTACTAAGAAGACACTGACACAAGCTGCACTGTCTCCTTAGAGAGTGACACAAAAAATAAACCATCCTTTAAACAAGAACCATTAGAACCCTCATTAACTTCACTGTCATTTCAGTGCCCCCTAAAAGCTTTTTTTTTTTCCTACATAGGTATCAGTCAGAGCCGAATCTCTCATTGGCTGTTACAGCAGGGATCAGACCTCAGTGAACAGAAGAAAAGAGCATTTTACCGATGGTATCAACTTGAGAAGACAAACCCTGGTAAATATAATTTCTTTTTTGTTTATTGCATCTGAAGCAAGGTGAATGTAATTAATTCTTCCATTGAAGTTTAATGATATATTTTAGCAGATATATTACTACTTCATTACTTGATCAGTATTTAAAAATTGAAATTTCTTTCTCTTTTAATCCTTCCTTTTCTTGACTTTATTAAATTTAATATGTATTAGCACATATTTTCAAATAGCCACATTCCTGATTTTTTGTTGTTGTTGTTTATCAAAAAGTAACTATAATTTTTTTTTTTTAAAAAAAAAGCAACTATACTTCAACTTCATAGCAAATGAAAACAAAACACATTGGTTACAAGATTACTAAAATATCAAATAATAAATCTCACCGCAAAATTTATAAGACCTGTATATAGAAAGCATTACAGAAAAATTAAAATTTTCAAGAAACATTTTAAGGTGAAACACTTGAAGATAAAAATTTTCTATGCAAGTCCAAAATACTTGAAATCATTAAAACATTTTTGAAAAGAAAGAAAAAACTTTGAAAGCAAACAGCCACATTTCAACGGTTTAACAACAGTCAACATATGACTGGTAACTGCCATGAGACCAGCACAGTTTTAAGATACATTTGAAACAACACTTTGAACTCAGTGCTAAGCAGCCTTCCCAAAAGACATCACTTCTCCTGTCATTTACAGCAGAGCAAGTCAGTGGAGAGGGACACAAACTTGGCACCTAGTCTGTTTAACAAGGTAGTCTGATAGCGATAGCAAGGGTCCCGCTGGGTAGCCAAGGAACTGTGCCCAGAGGTTTTATAAATCTGGTCTATTCCAGACAAGCCATCAAAACCTGCAGTGAGAGATTGGTGACCTCAAGGAGAGCTGTTCAGGGTGTCCCACCATATGTAGGGCAGAGGAATAACAAATTTGGAGGACAAGCACAAGTGAACTGTTTCAGGCAGTCAGCCTCTGCAAGAGTAGAGACTTTTGTCTTTGATTTGGCACTTAGAGCAGAACTGACATTTTGCCTTATTATGGTTGTTGAGGTTGTGTCTCACACTGCAGTTCCAGGGTGGACCCCAGGCTCTGGCAGAGACTAGAAAATTGGAAAGAGGCCTGAATGCTGCTGTCAGATGGTGGCAGTTTTGCAGCTGCCTGTAGCACTGCAGAGTAAAAAATGTCTACTCTGAGAGTCTAGTTTTTAATAGTAGGCTGGTAGTAGTTTTCTGGAGTTGCCCTTTTAAAGGTTATTTTGCTTTTCACGTTATTTTATACTTAAGTTTTTCAGAACTAGAATTAGGACTACCTATCACTGTAAAACTGGAAGAAGTTGAACCCAGGGTGCTAAAATGGGAAAGGATCAAAAGTATTCATCCCCTTGAAGGTTAAAAGCTGCTTTTTCTATGAGATAGTGCCTTTTAAGAATAAGTTCCCTGGGGGCCTGCCCCTTAGCTCAGTTCTTTAAGTGGCTGCTTCAACAAAGCAGTCAGGCTCAGACTGCTGTGGTTTGAT
>NW_004524612.1:14937250-14943947 GCF_000260255.1 Octodon degus
TTTTGATGATTTTATTTATTTATTTATTTATTTAGCGGAACCGGGGATTGAACTCAGACCCTTCTGCTTGCCAGGGAAGCACTTATTCCACTGGGCCATCTCCCCAGCCCAAAAGATTATTTTAACGCAGAATTCACAGAGTTTTTGTCTGACGGTGAAAAACATCCTGTGCAGGGGAAGGGAGGAAGCACCACTGGAATGCACTGATGTCAGGGGTCTGGGAACCAGAGTTCAGATCTGGAGTCCCTGCTTGGGCGCAGCCTGCCGCTGGCTGCTGTCCGAGTCCTCCAGGGTCTGCAGGTAGCTGTGTATGAACTCGGCGGCGTGCGGCCACTGCTGCTGCAGCAAGGCCTCCTGGGCGAGACTCAGACAAGCACCTGTGGTCTGCGCAAAGTCCTTCTTCTTCTTCCCTCCAGTTGCCACGCTGTCTAGATGTTTGCGCAGCCACGGGAAGTGCATGCCCGCACCAGAGACCACACATGTTTCCACATGGTCACCGTCTGACCCCGGCCTTGTCAATTCTTCACTCAAATCACTCATGCCTGCTCCGGAGCCGCGCGCCATGATTTCTTCTTTAACCCTTAGTGTGAAGTTTATTGTTGAATTTTTTCATGTGTCTTAACCTCTCGATTATTTTGTTTTCTTTTTATTGTCCCTTTCCTGCCTCCATCCTTTACTCCCTCTTTCCTTCTCCATTCTGGAGACTGAACCCAGCCCCGTGTTTAGTAGGCATGTACTCTGCTACCAAGCTACTACCTCAGACCCTTTATTGATTTCGAATGTCATTGCATTATAATAGGAATAAATTTGTGTGATTTCAGTCCTTTAAAAATTTGTTAAAAATGGTTCTATGGCCTAACATGGAGGCTGTTCTGTATATACTTTTCCTCCTGTAATTTAAAGACCTTAATTAGTTTTAGTTTTTATTCAAGAATTGGATTAGGGGCAAGCAAGATAGCTCAGTGGACTAAAGTGCCTGCTTAGGCAAGTGCAAGGACTGTGGGTTTATTACTAGTTCCACATGCTGCACCAGCCCCATCCCCAAGATGGACTGCACCAGCCACAAAAAAAAAAAGTAAAAAAAAAAGTTGGATGAAACTTCATTCTGTAATGAGAATAAATATTCCCTCCATATACATTAAGACTAATGCATTTTCTGCTGTTGTTGAATGGAATTTGCTATGGATGTTTGTTAGGTCTGGTGTGTTTACTGTTTTCTTCTGTTTTTATTTCTATTTGTTTTTGCTCTTGAAAGTGGAGTATGGGCAGCTTTTAACTTCTATTGTTGAATTACATGTTTTTCCCTTTAATTCTTACCAGTTTTTACTTCATAAATTTTGAAACTCCGTATTTTCATCATGCATAGACCCTGTGTCACTAAAATATATCTTACATAGTGATGTTTTATTTTAAAATTTATTTTGTCTGAAGTTGGTAGTTTAATTGGCCCTTAAATTTTCATTTGGCTACTTTTTCATGACATTTCTTTTTTCCACTGTTTAGCTTTTAACTTATTTGTGTCTTTGAATCAAAAATTCTGTCTCTTATAGATACCATACAGTTAGATATTTTTCTACTAATGTCTTCCTTCTCATGGAGTGTTTAATCCATTTAAATGTAATTATAGTGGAGTTTATATCTGCCTTTTTAATTTTAATACTACAGATAAATTTAGCTTCATTTTCTCCTTTATGACATTATTGTAATACAAATTACATGTTAAAACATTGTGTGCCCTTAGTTTTCTAATTATTGTATTATGCAGTTTTCTTTTAAGTAAAACAGAGGTAAAAAGTAGTTATAGACAAAAACATGCCACTTGTCTTATATATATTTATCTATGAAGTTTTCTTTACTGTCACTTTTTATTTCTTCATGCATATTCAGATTTCTGTTTAACATCCTTGTGTTTCTGCTTACAGGGCTTCCTTCAGTATTTCTTATAGGCCAACCAGCTGCCAGGAGATTCTCTGAAGTTCTGTTCATTATGCAATGTCCTATTGTCTTTTCCCCATGGCTTCTGATGAGTGATAATGTTATGAGAATTGCTAATAACTAGTCATTTGCTACTTCTTTTCTGCTTTCAAATGTTCTCTTTATCATAGGTTAAGTTTATGTTTCTAGGTGTGAATCTCTGTGAGTTACCCTACTTGAAGATCCCTGAGCATTTAAATAAGTACTTGTTTTTCATTAAGTTTTAGAAGTTTTTAATTATTATTTTCTCAAGATATGCTTCCTTGGGGGCCGGAGAGATGGCTCAGTAGAATAAGTGCTTGCCTGGCAAGCACAAGGGTCTGATTCAGACCCTGATTCCACCAAAAAAAAAACAAAAAACTTTCTGCCTCAACCTCCTGTGCGGACTTGTAGTGATCCTCCTGTTTTTAGCCTCCCAAGCGCTGGGATTACAGGCGCACGCCACCATGCCCAGTCTCACATTCGCTGTCTCAGTGTGCCCTGGGTGTGGAGCTGGCAAACCTGGTCCCTGAGTCTGCCTAAGCAAGTGCTTTAATCTGCTGAGCTATCTGGTTGGCCCTTCTCAGTATATGTCTTTATATTAACTTTCCTTTGCATTATTTTTTTAGATAATGAATATGTATTGAATTCATAAGAAAGTCAGATCTAAAAAATGGTTCAAAGTGTTTAGTAAAAAAAAAAGTTAAGTAATGGGGAGAAGGTGAAAAAGCTTTCTCATCATTATTGCTTAGAGTATAAAATTGAATATGATATTTTCTATGGGACAGTAGTGTCATCGTTGACACAAAATGCTGCTATACTATAACTCAAAAATCACATTCTTGTAACTCAACCCTAAAAAAAACTCATGTAAACAAGCAAAGCATCTTTATATAAAATAATATCATTGCTTCACCAGTTATAGTAGTACAACATCAGCAATAACTGAATATCCAGTAATAGATGGTTTAATGCTTCACTAAATGCCATGGAGTTGTTGAAATAAGGAAAGTTTGTTTTACATGAGAAAAAATTCCCATTATTTGAAAATACATTATTTGAGAAAAGTAGGTTATTTAACATGTATCGAATCCCAAAGGTATGTTTAAAGAATGTATGTGTATATGTATGCACATCAGTACTTATGTATTAAATAAACAGATATCGCTAGGATGAGAAATAAGAGAATGAGTGAGAAGGAAAGGATTTTTGTGTGTTGGAGACTTACTTAATTTTTTATAAAGACTCATTGTGTTTTAATTTAAGACATTCTTTGTACCAGGAATCAAACTCCTGACCTTGTGCTTGCCAAGCAGGCACTGTGCTTCTGAGGTATATCCCTGCCTCCCAACTTGAGACATTTAAACATAAATCTTCCATTATGGAAGGTAAACTATAGCTGATAGCAATTTTCTAGTAAAAAATGTCTTAAAGGAGGATGTTTCAGTTTTTTGACTGTAAAGTGATATCCTAATTAAAAAGGAGCTAATTGTGAGGATTTTATAGTTTATTGCTCTTAGATGGCTTGTTCTTTTTATCAGCATTACTGCAATTGTATAAATAAAAGAGGAATGAAGACAGGAAAGAATATGAATAAAATTTTAGGAAGATAAAAGTGATTGGATTTAGTAAACTTGTAAGAGTTAGGGAGTGCAGTAGGTAAAATCAACATATGGACCCAGAAAGGAGCACAGATTAAGGATGAGGCTAATGATTAAACTTAGTGTATTGAGAATTTATGGGAAATTTTCTCTGATGTTCCCTAGTGGAAATGTGCAAGAAGCATCTAGTGCCCTGTTAGGCTTTCGCATTTAGATGATATTTTATACCATGATTGTTGATGAGATAAGCAAAGGACATTGTATTCAATGAGTAAAGCTACTGTACTTAAAAGAAAGAACTCTAGTGGCCACTAATGTGTAGGAAACTAGCAGCAGTCCCTGAGTTGACTGGACAGATGGCTACCAGAAGTTGCATTCACAGGCCAAGGGTGAAGATGGGAGAAGTTGTCAACAATGTCACACTCTCTGTAGGAAGTGGGAGAAAATGAGATGTGCATTTGTAGTGTGATATAAGAGACATAGAGAATGGATTATGGTGGAGAGCCCTCTAGTGGAGGGGAACGTGTTATTTGAAGAACTGGAAAAAGTGTTACAAGCCCAGTGGCCTGACATGAAGGCTTTTCCTCCTCAGAATTCAATGTGAATACTTTCTTACTGCAAAGAAATGAAATAAAGATCAGTTTTAGTCTCTTGAGGTATATAAGCTCTAAGTAAATTGTTCTTTTGCCTGTTAAAGGTAGAAAAGAGATTCTGAAGAGCTAAAACTATTGACAAAGTGATTTCTTCAGGAGTCAGAAGTAGGAGGGAAGTCAGTAAAATTTGTTCCTAAACGGAAGTAGCAAAAATAAAGCAAAACTGATGGTAAAGAGAAGCTACAGAAGCTCTGAATACCAAGCTTAACTGAAGTTTCAAACCAGCCCTGGAAGATGAGTTAATAAAAGAAATTATTTTAAAACATCTCCTTTTATATATCATATATAAGTTATAGTACCTTTTATGGAAAAACTTTTTTATGTTAACTGTATGAAAAAACTTACAAGGAAAAAGTTCATCTCCTCATGCAAAAGATGATACAAGAAACAATGTATGTCCTTTGTGCCTTATTAAATCATAGTTGCATTTGGAGAAAATTATGAAAGAACGTATGTGTAAATAGTTCGTATTGTTTAGCTGAGAGTGTAGACTTAAGAGTGGAAAAGCAGAAATTAACTTTTGTACATTTCTTTTATTTATAAAACAACCAATAAAATATTTAATATCCATAACAGAAAGCTAAAAATTAAAGTAACATATTTATAGAAAGATTAAGAACAACATACAGGTAGAAATGTAGGAAAAGTTTGCTATATAAGTGTATATTATGTATCTTTGTTTATATAAAATAGAATAATACAGAGAATATAAAATATTCATGAAAAGCATACTTTTGTATTTATGTCATGGACATCTTTCCATAATGATAAGTGTCCATTTAGTTTTTTGAAACTACATAGAACTTTGAAAACATTTTAGGGGAAACTTTAAAAATTTTAGGTATATGTACAGAATAGGGTACCTTAATGACTTTTAAATGTAAAGACACCTGCATACCCATCCTGCAGATGAATATAAAGAACATTTCAATTGCCATCTTGCTCCTCCTCATCCTTGTCTCCTAGTCTTCAGTCTTTTTCCTTCTGCATCAGCAATCAGTTCTGATTTTTAGCACTATAAGATTAATGATTTACTTTTATTAACTTTTTAAAAGATGAGTCATATATTTGTGTATGGCTATTTTGTGTGTGGCTGGCAACATTAATTTTCTGAGTTTATTCAGGTCATTGTGTATAGCAATAGTTTATCCTTGTTTTTTGTGGTATACTAGTCTAAAGTAAAATGTGTAGATATTATAGTTTAAGCTGATGGGTATTTAGTCTTTTGAATTGGAATCTAGTATCGAAACTAGCCCTTTGTTAACCTTCTCGTACATGCTTTTTGCACATATTTCTATTACATATGTATATATTCCTGTGGGTGTATATACCCAGTAAACATATCACTAGGTTATAGTTTGTATGTAAGTTCTGCTTTAGTTGATATTGCCCAACTGTTTTCCAGAGCCATTTTACTCTTATGTAAGAGTTCTGCATATTTTTTATATTTAATATTGATGGCTTTTCAGTTTTGTTTTGTTGTTTGATAGCTTTTAAAATGTTAATTTTTATAAGTCTAATATTTGGTTGTATAAATATATTTTAATTTCCTTTTCATGGACTTTTGTCACCTTCTCCCTTCATGGCATAGTGGAATCTGGAGAGCTCTGATAGCTGTTGGGCCTTGTGGTTTGTTCTATGTATGATCTCACTGTGTAGGGAATATTTAATATTGAAACAAGCTAACAGAACTGATATATATTGTTTTCTTAAAATTTCCTGTTTTATAGTTGTATGATACCAACATGAAGAATGCATGTAAAATAGCTCTATTTTGTTGGCATGGAAATCAATTTTGATTTCATAGTACTAAATGAATGCTGTTTTATTATTATTTAAAAGTGCTACAAAAAAAAATACCATGATGTCTGAAACTATACTTTTGGTAAAAGTATTGCAAAACACATGGCTAACTTAATTGCCAGAAGTAATTAGCATTCTCTTAGAATGAGCATACAGTTCTAGCTGCCAGCACCTGTGTCACATGGAGCTTCAATCTACTCGAAAATCAATCTGTGAATTACTTGAAAATAGAATCACTCAGGGTTTGGAAAATGTTTGAAATTTGTCCTGTGGAAGTGAAAGATTTTTCCAGTCAGGGAACTTTATCTTACAGTCTTTAACACTGTCCTCCCCCATTTCCTAAATTTTCTTTAACAGAGTTCTAAGTGTGAAACTTTAGTGATTGTTTTTAATGAATTAAATGTGATTGCCAAACCTCCTGCTTTTTTTCCTATTAGGAATGGTGATTATTTCATGATAGCCATTCTTCCTGTTGTGCACTACAGCTTTATGCAGGTGTTGGTCCAGGTGGTGCAGAGCGATATCCAGTTATCATAAGTAGTTGCTTTGGAGGGCTTAAGATATTGATAACCCTTTACCATAGCTAAATGGTCATTTGGAAAGCACCTTGTGGACTTTCCATCATACTCTCTGCTTTTGCCAGTTCTTACTGAATTGTTCACTTTTTGGGATAGCTGTAATGGCCAG
>NW_004524612.1:14952192-14955788 GCF_000260255.1 Octodon degus
TCATTCTAGATCACATTTAGATATTTTCTTTCTTCCTCACTTTGTTTTTGTTTTTTGAGACCACGTCTCACCATGTAGTCTCACCATGAGCTCACTGTGTAGTCCAGGTTGGGCTCACAGCAATCCTCCTGCCTCCGCCTCCCAAGTACTGGGACTACAGGCATGTACCACCACGCCCGGCTGTCTGTCACTTCTTTCTTTCTTTCCTTTTTTTCTAAGGTTCTTTTTAAGTGGACTCATCAGAAGAAAAAGAAAAGAATTTAGGGTATTTTTACTGATAATACAATGGCTATAGATATAGTGTAGTTTTCTGATTAAACAGATTCATCATTAGAATTTGCTAGCATAACCCAAAGTCTGCCAAAGCTTACAAATAAAACAGTCTGGTAGAAACCAATCAAATGCATTTTATCTTGTTTCTTATGAAAACATATGTAAGAAAAGCCTACTCTTTAAAAAGAAATATGTGCTAAATTCAACATAGTTGATATAAAACACCCTTTATTTAGTCAAATTAAAATCAAGTCTTTTCTCCTGTCAAATTTAAACAGTACTGCAGGGCCAGGGAGATGGCTCAGTAGAATAAGCGCTTGCCTGGCAAGTGCAAGGGCCTGAGTTCAATCCCTGGTTCTGCAATAAAAATAAAAAAATAAACAGTACTACAGCAGACAAGATTTGCTGAGTACCTCTTGGCTCATGGCACTGCTTCTGTGTACCTTAAATTAAACAATTAAAAGTTTGCCAAGACGCAGATACAGCAAGCACATGAGGTAAATGTGGAGCTCAGAGAGATGCCCATTCCTTCACACACAGAGCTTGGGGAAGCACACGTGTGGTGTGGGGAAGCCATGGGAGAAGTGTGGTTTTAGATTTTCTAGGCTTTAGATTTTGAAAGTGCAAAATTTGGTTTTACTGGGGCTGGGGAGATGGCTCAGTAGAATAAGTGTTTATCTGGCAAGCGCAAGGGCCTGAGTTCGATCTCCGGTTCTGCAAAGAAAAGAAAAAGAAAGGAAAAGGAAAAGGAAAAAGAAAAATTGGTTTTAATGAGAGCCCAGATACAATGTGGGGAATATAAGGAAACAGATAGTATGTTTTTCCTGCATGGACCTTCAGCCAGCCCAGAACTGCTATATTTTTGTCTTCAGAGTTGTCTTAGATTTATCTGCATCATTCCTAATCTCAAGTACCTTTTATTTTTCTGTCAGAGTCAATAGTTTTGGGTTCATCCTTGGATTATTCATTATTCTCCATCTGTTTTGACAAAGCAAGAAGGACTAAGGTTTTGAGAAGAGATCTGTGTTTATTAAGAGTTTTCCAGGGTCAGGGAGAGGGCTCAGTGGAATAAGTGCTTCCCTGGCAAGCACAAGGGCCTGAGTTCAATCCCCGGTTCCGACCAAAAGATAAATAAATAAATAAGAGTCTTCCAGAGTTCTTCTTGTGCTGTCTTAAGCATCTACTTTGTGTTCAGCAGGAAAAAAAATTTCCAGAGCAATGTGATATAAAATTTTTAATGTGATATAAATTGTATATAATTTTTAAATTATTCAATTTTTGCCTTCTCTTTATATGAATTGTCTTGATTTTTTTCAGAATAACCAAATCACTACTTCTCTCCCTATCTTTTCCTCTTCTTTTCCCCTTGACCAATTTTACCCAAATTTTCTTTTTGTAGAAATCTTTTTTTTTTTTTTTTTTTTTAAATTTAGGACAGGGTCTACAGGGTCTCACTGCATAGATTGGACTCATAGTGATCCTCCTGTTCACAGCTTCCCAAATGCTGGGATTATAGGCCTGTACCACTGCACCCAGTCTGAATCACAGTCTCAGCGCACCCCGGGGCTGGCACGGCAGGCCCAGGGATCAAACTTCCCAGCCCCTGCATCTGCCTAAAGCGCTTTAATCCACTGAGCTATTTGTCTGGCCCTTGTAGAAAATCTATATAGTACAAGATACTATTTTAAAAGCTTAATACAAGAACCATTATGAGCTTATTTCATCTTCTTAATTAAGATTCTTAATTTTAATCTTGAGATTAAGGTAATCTTAAAATTGTTTCCTATTTGTGTGTTCATCATCCTGCTTACCTAACAAAGCACTCCACAGTTAGAGTTAAAGCCTATCAGTTGGAATTCACTGACCTGTTACATGCCTTACACCCTGAAACTATGCCTTTACCAAAGGTAGATCTTGCATGAGAGGACCCATTTCCTCTTTCACTCTACTTTTGACGCCATCTTGAGGAGCCGTAACATCAACTCCCTAATTCCTGTTTATGTCTGAACTTTTAATTAAGCCCAAATACCCAGGTTATTTTGGTGTAATGGGATCCCTTTTCTCGAACTCGTTAAAGAACAGTTTCAGTTTAAGAGTTTCAAAGTAGATAGTCAGGAGTGCTTTCTTTCTTCTGAGAGAGACAGAGTGCTTTTCATATAAGAGAAACCATGAGATATTTAAACTTGTATATCTGACTTATTTCACTTAATGTGTTCTCAAGTTGCATCCATTTGCCTATGAATGTATCATTTGCTTTATGGCAGAATAGTACTTCATTATATATAAATACCACATTTTCTTTATTCTTTTGTCTGTTTATGAACATATACATGGACTAGCTTTTACAGATTGTGCTGCTGTGAACGTGGGTATGTGTGCATCTCTAGAATGCGATGACTTTAACTCTGGGAAAGATACCCAAGAGGAGAGCTGGGTCAGATGGAATTTCTATTGCTAGTTTTCTGAGGAATCTTCACACTCATCTCTATAGTGGTTCTACTAGTTTACATTCCCACCAACAATGTAGAAGAAGTTCCTTTTTCCCCACATCTTTGCCAGCATATGTTATTATATGAGTTTTTGACCATAGCCATTGTTTCTGGGGTAAAGTGGTATCTGAATGCAATTTTGATGTATATTTCTCTAATGGCCAGAGACATCGAACTTTTTTCATATATTTATTGGCCAAGCCAAAAATGTATGAAAGTCAAGGTCAGCAAGTTCTTCCTCTAAAGAGCTAGATAGCAGATATTTTAGGTTTTGGAGATATATATATATGATCTCTATAGCAGCTGCTCCTCTCTGTTGTTATAGTGCAAAAGTAGCCACAGACAATATGTAAATGAATGAGCATAACTGTGTCCCAATACAGCTTTATTTACAAAAATAGGCAGTGAATCCTATTTTCCAATTCTTATTTTAAACCATGAATCACTGTATGACACATTTGACCATTTGAGAAAAGTTACAATATTTCACATCATATGCTACATGGAATTACGTGTATATAAAGGGCTGAAGTAGTAAAGAAAAACTGAAAATATTCTAATGATATTCAAACCCACTGGTCATATAAAAAGGATTTGACTACATGAAAAATAAGGTCACAAAGTATACCATAAATAAAGATAAAAGACAAATGACAAACTAGAAAATACAATTGTAATTTATATGACTAGCAATTTGATATAATTTGTACACAGCAATAAGATAACAAAGGGGCGGGGCTGCGGGCACCGGCGGCCCGCGATGTCTCAGATTCGTTCTTAAGGAACTGAGAACTTAATCTTCCAAAATGTCAAAAAAGACCATCTTATGCCCCA
>NW_004524612.1:14956253-14957510 GCF_000260255.1 Octodon degus
GCGTACCTGGCTTACATCAATGCGAAGAGCCGTGCAGAGGCTGCTCTAGAGGAGGAGAGCCGGCAGAGACAGTCGCGCATGGAGAAAGGAGAGCCCTACATGAGCATCCAGCCTGCGGAAGACCGCGATGATTACAATGATGGCTTTTCCATGAAGCACACGGCCACCGCCCGTTTCCAGAGAAAACATCGCCTCATCAGTGAAATCCTCAGCGAGAGCGTGGTGCCCGACGTCCGGTCAGTCGTCACCACCGCTAGAATGCAGGTCCTCAAGCGCCAGGTCCAGTCCCTCATGGTGCACCAGCGAAAACTGGAAGCCGAACTTCTTCAGATAGAGGAACGGCACCAGGAGAAGAAGAGGAAATTCCTTGAAAGCACAGATTCATTCAACAACGATCTCAAAAGGCTATGTGGGCTGAAGGTGGAGGTGGACATGGAGAAGATCGCGGCAGAGATTGCGCAGGCTGAGGAGCAGGCCCGCAAGCGGCAGGAGGAGCGCGAGAAGGAGGTGGCGGAGCAGGCGGAGCGTGGCCAGGGTGGCCTGGGCCCCGAGGAGGAGCAAGCGCCCGGCAAAGCCTAGGAGAAGGACGAGGAGAGCCTCCCGATGGAGACAGAGGAGTCACACCTGGAAGAGGCAGCAGAGAGCCAGCAGAACGGCGAGGAGGGCATGTCCACACCCGAGGACAAGGAGAGCGGACAGGAGGGCGGCGACAGCCTGGTGGAGGAGGGGACCAGCGACAGCAACACCGGCTCAGAGAGCAACAGTGCCACTGTGGAGGAGCCGCCGTCAGACCCCATCCAGGAAGATGAGAAGAAGGAATAAATGTTGCCTTGTTTTATGTGTCCTAAATACTTTTTTAAATGAAAAAAAAATGTTTTCAGTTTTAATGGTATTATGTGGTCTATGTGTTGTTTGTCCATATTGTACCACCAGAGTCTTTGGACCCTGAGCGTCCCAAGCCCAGGGCACAGCCATGGCCAGCTTTCTAAGGCTGTGAAGATGGCTCGTCTGGATCTCATTGCTTGCCCCAGCTGCTGAAGGGCTCGGAATCTAGATTGCGAGACACCCAGCTCTCCAGAGAGTGACCTTCGATGCTGCAGGACTGCCAGAGGCCTTCTCCAGCTCACTCGGTGCTTACCAAAGCCATAGCTTTAAACCTGCCCCATCCCCACTGGCAGCCCCGAGTCCCCTCCTGTGTACGCCTGCAGAGACTCCTAAGGATCTGGTCGCCTGGGAGCGAGTGTGTTCACCTTCCTG
>NW_004524612.1:14958354-14995835 GCF_000260255.1 Octodon degus
GGAGGATTGAACCGCGGTCCCTGTGCTTTGCCAAGCTTGTTCCAAGTAGGTGCTTTAGACCACTGAGCCATCTCTCCAGCCCCCCCAAAAAAAAAAAATTTAAAAAAGAAAAAAAAATAAGATAACAAAAACAGGGACAAAAGATACAGAAGGGCTGGTGAGACTAGATAGTTGGTCTAAAATACAAATTGGTCAGCAAACAGGGAAAGATGCTTATTATGTAATCTTTTATCTTAAAAGCAAAGCATTTGCTGCTAAATTTGTAATTTGAATAAATAGTATTCATAACATTTTGTATTTTGGAGGTTGTGGGGAAATAAACAATGACATTTTATTAATTTTCTGTTGTTATACAACTTATTACTGGGCTGGGATATAGCTCAGTAGCACAAGTGCCTGCCTGGCAAACACAAGGTCTTAAGTTTGATTCTTGGTAGGAAAATAAAAAGAAACATATTACCCCACAAGGTGTTAGCACTTTAAAACAGCAGATACTGGCCAGCCAGATAGCTCAGTGGACTAAGGCACCTGCTTAGGCAGAGCCCAGTGGCTGAGGTTTGATCCCTGGCATGCCATGTCGGCCCTGTCCTCAGGGTGCACTGAGACGGCCATTGAGACTGGGCTTGCTGGTGCATGCCTGTAATCCCAGTGCTTGGGAGGCTAAAAGCAGGAGGATGACTACAAGTTTGATCTGTGTAGTGAGACCCTGTAGACCCTTACTAAATGCAAAGAGAGAGAGAGAGAGAGAGAGAGAGAGAGAGAGAGAGAGCGAGCGAGCAGGCAGGCAGGCAGGCAGGCAGGCAGGCAGGCAAGCAAGCAAGCAGATATTTATTTCTCAGGAATCCAGGAATGATGGTATTCAGTGGTTCAGGCTCAGAGTTCATGAGGCTGGATTCAAACTGTCATCAGGGCTGCAGTTGTTGGAACTGAATAGTTCACTTGCAAGATTTTTTATTTGGAATCTGGCAGGTCCCAGTTCCTTCTAGAGACAGCTGCTCCTCAGACTTCACCCTCCACTGTGTAACTGTTTTCACATGTGGCAGTTAGTTTTCCCTTGATAGGTTGACCCGACAGACAAAGAAACCAAGACACATGCCCTCACAATGTACCATCACTGCTGCGTGCTGTGAATCATACAGACTAATTGCAGTACAGTGTGTGAAGTAAGGACATACCAGGAGGCAGGGATCTCTAGGGTTCCGGGAGGTTGGCTATCGGACTGTATTGAACTGTGTGTCTCGGGCCTTGTTTCTCAGTTAGCTAGATTCTAGAGTTTTCTGCATGATGTCTGTTGTGGCTGGACTATCCAAAATGGCTTTTTCTCTTAATTGGCTGGCACCTGAATGGCAGAGCACCTGGGGCTAGGCTTGCAGTCCTATGGCCTCTCCACATAGCTCTCTTGAGTATCCTTAGGGCATTATGCCTCTAGCTGATCAGACTTGTTTTAAGGCGATGTGCTAATACTCCAAGAAATGTAGGAAGAAGCTACAAAGCTTCTTAAAATCTAGTCTTGAACTTTTCCCATGTTCTTCTCAAGATTTAAGGACCCAGATTTAAAGGTATTATTGTCAGCAGGGATACCTAGTTGTGAATGTCCAGTTTTTGAGCCTATGCTAGGAAGTTACAGTTTTTTGAGAGATGATGCTGGCTTGTTCTAAATTGTTAAGAGTATTTTTTTCTTTTTAATGTAATGGGAATCAATCTTAGGACCTTGAGCTTGACAGGTAGGTACCATGCTACTGAGCCATACCCCCTAGCCCTGATACTGATTATATCTTCAAAAATAAAATTAATAGAAATTGCCTGTGGATTGGAATATACTATGTGGGAGATAGAGAAGTCAAGGATGATTCTGAGATTTTTGAGATGAGCAATTTTAAGAATGGTGATCTATTTACTAAGAGTTAAAAAGAAAGACTCTAGACAACTATTTGAAAAGGAAAATCAGGTTAGTTAAGATACCAGACTTCTGTGTAAAAAGCTACATAATAAAAATGAAATTATTTATGAATGGATTGAGTTAAGTATGGCAGTAAACACCTTTAGTACTAGCTACTTAGAAGACTGAGACAATAGGATCACCTGAGCCTAGGAGTTTGAGGCCAACCTGGGCAACATAGCAAGACTGTGTCTCAAAAACTATCAAAGAAAAGCGGACCTGTTTTTTGTTTTGTTTTGGTTTGGTTTTTTGGCGAAACTAGGGATTGAACTCAGACCCTTGCGCTTGCCAGGGAACCGCTTATTCCACTGAGCCATCTCCCCAGCCCTATGTTTAATGTTATATGTGTTTAATACAACTTCTAAGCATTATTGTTAGGGCTATATTAAATGTTTAGGTTAAAGCACAGAAAGAGGGAATTTTTTGAGGTGTTTTGTTTTTTGGTGATACTATGGATTGAATCCAGAGCCTTCACATCGAGACACATCTCTAGCCATTTCATATTATGAGTCAGGTGTTACTAAATTGCCCAGGTTGGGCATGAACTTGAAGTACTCCTGCCTCAGTCTGTCTGAGTGGTGGGATTATAGCTTTGTATAACATTTTTTGAAAGTTTTTGGTGAGAAAATGATATAATGATAATTATGCTTGGAAAGATGAATTTAACAGTATTTAAGAACTAAAAGACTAATAGAGGAGCCAGAGATTAAACGCAATGGAAGCATAGCAAGGTCTTCTCAAATTCTTTTTTTGGGGGGGATGGTGTCCTGCGGATTGTACGCAGAACCCTGCACTTGCCAGGCAGGTGCTTATTCTACTGAGCTATCTCCCTGGCCCAAGGTCTATTCAAATTCTATGAAATAAGTCCTTAGAAGTCACAGCCAGTGTGGCTTTTCTTGTTTTATTTTAGCTTTGAGATAGAAGAAAGCCACAGGAAAAAATGAATAAATAAATAACCATTACCAGTTAGTGTGTTTGAGAAAAAGCTAGTCTGAATTAATAAGATATTTGAATTATACATTTTTATTGAAATTTTATTACATTCAAAGAAGGTTGAATATATCAACCTAGTGTGTATCAATAGGTAAACCTATAAAGACCTGATTTAGTTAGTTGACTAAATGCATATCAAATGTCATCTTATTTTCTTTGATGTTGTATTTGATTGTTTTGAAACAGGGTCTCACTATATAGCCCCTGCTGGCCACCTGCCTTAGCCTCTCAAGTGTTGGGAGTATAAGCATGTGCTGCTTTGCCTGCCTTTTTTTTTTTTTTTTTTTAAGAGTATACAGTAATTGGAGTTACTTTAACTTTCTCATTGAATATATTTTATGAGGGCTTCTAAATATTTTAAGTAGCATTGAAAGGTTCTGAATATCTACAGTGTATTGATCAAAAAGATTACAACTGTTGATAGGGAATTTCTAAGAGAGGTTTTCTAAGAGGAAGATACACTAAGTTGTTAATAAGTCAAAGACCATACTTTGCTTTGCCCATAAGGAGGAATAGCCTGTGGTATTTTTGTTTTTTTTTTTTAAAGGCCGTAATGGAAGATAATAAATAAAAGACAGAGTGGGAAGAAATGACCTTATAAAATAACTAATGACAGACATTTTTAAAAAGATATTTTTACTTCTTTATGTCTTTATTTGGGTGAAAAAAATAAATATAAATACTGCATATATTGGCCTACAAGTTTTAATAGGACAAAAATGTATTTTCTGAAGTTCATTGTTTTTGTTTTTGTGATATTGGCTTAAATAAATTACAAGTTATTTGCTAAAAAGTGTCTTATTTCAGGGGCAACACTGAGTATGAGACCAGCCCCCATTCCAATAGAGGACCCTGAGTGGAGACAAACACCTCCCCCTGTGTCTGCCACATCTGGGACCTTCCGACTACGGCGAGGGAGTCGATTTACCTGGAGAAAGGAGTGCCTCGCTGTCATGGAAAGGTAGGGAGACATTTCCTTTTCATAGGGGAAGAGACAAACTTTCTATAGATTGGAACAGTTTTCATTTCCAAAGGGTAATTTGGACTCTAAATTCTATCTTGAATGTGTTATTTAGAGTATTAAACATGCTATATTATTGAAATAATGTGATTTAACATTGTGAATTTGTAAAGATGGAGTTCACATTTATTAATGTATTTTACTTTGTGTCCTAAGAAACTGTAGAAGAAATATTTTTTGGTTTAGGGCTTTGTATTATGCTTCAGGAAACTATCTGAAAGTTTTAATTGCATCAAAAATTTTGAAGAATTGTGTAAACCACTGAGATTTGACTAAATATTTGTATTTTACTTTGATTCAGTGATTTATTTCCTTACACTAACACTAGTACTTATGCCCTACTAGGTATTCAGTTTCATTCTTTCCATCTGAAATGGTATGGATGATTGTGAAATATTGACTATAGTTAGCCTAGATCTTATAGTGCAATTATCCTTTTAGTCACCTACCTATAAACAACACTCATAGAATTTTGTTTCTGTGGGGAAGTTTATATGCAATACAATGACAGTTTCTCTACTGTACATTTTTCTCATCTCAGACTAGTAGACTAGTATACTCAACAGAGTATGACTCAGTCCTTGAGACCTGTTTAACTGTTCAGATGTCAGATTCTTAGCTAACTTTCTAATCTGTGAAGTGAGGTTTTAAGTAGCCAGTATATCATCTAAGACACTTGCCATCTCTTCTTGTTTACTTTATGATTATCTGCCAGATCATTAACATTATTGCCTTAAAAATTGGAAGATTTACAGTGTTGCAATTCAGACCATGTTTTTGTTCTTGTACTATAGATGAAATTAATAGGATATTGGATCCATTAGCTAAAATGAGACTATATAGGTTATCCATTGATATTATCATATTTTCTTTTCCTTGCCCTCTTTATTATAAGTAAAAATAGAAGCTATTTATTGAATAATGAGTGATTAAAATGAAAGAATGAAACTTCATTGTTCTGGAGACAATCTATATGTTTGGGTGGTTAAAATGAAAAACTGTCTGGGTGATTACTAGGAGCTTCAAAAATGCTAAAACGCAGGAGCAAAAGAATGGAACTTCACTGTTCTTGAGATCTGACATTAGTGATCAGCTCTATTTTTTTAATATGGAAATTTTGTTTCTTTTTGAAAATTTGGAACTTGCCACATAGGAGATGGGAATTAAAATGTAATTTTAATTAATTAATATGTAACTCATGATTTTGTTTTATTTTTTTCAGTACCAGGGATCAAACTTGGGACCTTATTCTTGCTAGGCAGATACTTATGCCATGGAGCTATATCTCTGGCCCTAATATGTAACTTAAACTATTTGTAATATATATATATATATATATGGCAGCAAAATTAGCATTGGTATTAGTTTCTAGCTGGTATAAGTACTGACTTAACCATTGACTTTTTTCATGAAGATAGCAATGTTCATTTATTTAATGTCAGTGTGAGAAAAGATTAATTTGAAAATTGATAGCATCCTGGACTACATAATGAATTCAAGGCCAGTCTGAAATTCATACTCAGACTCAATCTCACAACAAACAAACAAAAATATTTCTAATGCATTTGGAGGATGGAATCTCAAAGACTAGATTTCCTAAGGTAACAGCAATAAGCCAGAGTCATACTGATTGAATTTCATTTAAAAAGGTGTTGAACTAGGCATAGTGGTACACTGTTATAATCCCAGCACTCTGAGAGGCTAAGGCAAAAGGATCATCAGTTTAGTCCCAGCCTCAATAGCTTAGTGACTTAGGAAGATCTATAACAAAATTAAAAGTCAAAAGAGCAGGGATGTAGAATCGTGCAAAGACTGGGTTCAGAAGAACTTTGGCAAACTCTGGGCGGCCTGTGAGATTCTTTCTGGGTGATTACTGGGAGCTTTGAAAATGCCAAAACACAGGAGCAGAAGACAATCTCAGTCCTCTAGCCCGCCCAGAACAAATCCAGAAGACAATGACATACAAGAACTTTGAAGTTACACACTGGAAATCTCTGAAATGATAGCAACTGAAGTAAAGAAACAAGTCCATCAGGCTATAGAAGAAACAAGATGAAAAATAATCTCTAAGGTCCAAAAAGAAAGGACAACAATCATGGAAGACTTGCTCAGAACAGCTAAAGGAGACATAGATAGAAAAATAGAGGAGAATAGAAAAATGATGGAAACACTGAATGAACAATACAAGAGAGAACAAGAATGCATAAAACCGATTCAAATGGACATCTAAGAAAATCCAAGAAGTTAAGAACATCATTAAAAGCTGGTAAAACCACTTGAATGAAACTGAAGATAGACTTTCAGACCTTGAAGACAGTGTTGCAGCTAATGAACATGAAATAAAAGATCTCTTAAAACTAACAAGTAACTAGGAAATAACAATTCAACACCTACAAGACAGTGCAAAGAAAAATAATATAAGGGGGCTGGGGAAATGGCTCAGTAGAATAAGTACCTGCCTAGCAAGTGCAAGGTCCTGAGTTCAATCCCTGGTACCACAAAAAAAATAAATAATAATAATAATAATAATAATAATAATGTAAGAATAATAGGTGTTGATGAAGCAGCAGGAGACAGAAGAAATGACATAAAAAGATTATTTGCAAGAAGTACTAGCAGAAAATTTTCCAAGCGTAAGAAAAGAACCTGACATACCAATAAGTGAGGCATATAGAACTCCACACAGCCACAATCACAATAAATCTATACCTAGACACATAATCAAGATCTCAGAAATTCAGCAAAAAATGGAATATTAAAAGCTGCTAGAGAGAAACAGATCATGGGCAATGGAAAGCCCATTTGAATCACAGCAGATTTCTCCACACAAACCATCAAATCAAGAAGAGATTGGAGTGAAGTATTTCAGGTTCTGAAAGAAAAAAAACTTCCAACCCAGAATGATATAGCCTGCAAAACTATCAAATTCAATGGTGGAATAAGAGTCTTCCATGACAAAAAACAATTGAAGAAATTCACAAACACCAAACCAACCCTACAAAGAGTACTCACAGATACTCTAGAAAGAGACAGAAGTATTCACAGCTTCAAGAACAGCAAAAAGGAACCACCAAACAGATCAAGTAATTATGAATAGGGAAAAACTATAGAACCTATAACAGGAAAATAACATGACAAAGATAAGTCAATCTATATCAGTTATGACCATCATTGTAAATGGCCTCAATTTACCAATCAAAAGAAACAGAGTAGCAGAGTGGATCAAAAGGAAATTCGCAGACTAAAAGTCAAAGGATGGAAAACAATCCTTCATTCCACAGGAAATCAGAAAAAAGTATGGGTAGCTGTCATGGTTGCTGACAGTGTGAACTAAAAATCATCCAGAGAGATAAACAGGGTCACTACATACCTATTCAGGGAAAATTGCAAGAGGAGGAGATAAAAATTATAAATATATATGCACCCATTGGAGTGTACCCTCCTACATAAGACAGGGGTGTGTGTGTGTGTGTGTGTGTGTGTGTGTGTGTGGCTGGCTGGCTGGCTGGCTGGCTGGCTGGCTGGCTGGCTGAGCCCACCCTGGGGGCAGGGCTGGTGTGGAACGCAGTGCTGGGGATAAAACCACTGTCTCTGGGCTTTGCCTAAGCTTGCCTAAGCAGGTGCTTTAGATCACTGAGCTATCTTGCTAGCCCCATAAGACAAATTTTAACAGACATGAAAAATCAAATAAGCAATAATACAGTAGTAATAGAGGATTTTAACATGTCACTGTCACAAAGAGATAAATCAACTAGGCAAAAATTCAGCAAAGAAATAACAGAACTAAACCAAACTTGTGAAGAAATTGACTTGGTAGAATTTTTACAGAGTGTTTCACCCAGCAACAACAGAATACTTATTCTTCTCAGCTGCACACAAGACATCCTCCAAAATAGACCAATTACTAGCACGCAGCACTCTTAAGTAAATGCAAAGCAATTGAAATTTTCCCATGCATACTGTCTGATCACAGTGCAATAAAACTGGAAATTATTGACAAAAAAAGCTACAAAAACACCATAAATAACATGAAAATTAAATAACCTCCTAAACAACCAGTGGGTCACAGATGAAATTAAAGAAGAAATTTAAAAATATTTGCAATCAAACGAAAATGCAGATACAACTTACCAAAACTTGTGGTATGCAGTGAATCAAAGAGTTGGTTCTTTGAAAGAATAAATAAAATTGATAACCCCCCTAGCCAACCTAATCAAAAAAAGGGAAGAAAAAATTCACAATAATGAAAAGGGTGAAATCACTACAGACTCTAGAGAAATTCAGAAGATCATCAATACCTTCTTTCAGAATTTTTACTCTCACAGGATGGAAAACAGATGAAATGAACAGTTTCTTAGATACAAATGAAATGCCAAAGCTGAGTCAAGAAGATATACAAACTCTGAATAACTCAATGAGAAATGAAATTGAAAATATGATTTAAAAAAAACCTACCAACAAAGAAAAACCCAGGTCCCAATGGATTCACAGCAGAGTTCTACCAGAAATTTAGAGAAGATTTAATGCCAACTTTTCTCAAACTCTTCAATGAAATTGAAAGGGAGGCCATTCTCCCAAACTCATTCCTGGAGGCAAGTATAATTCTGATTCCAAAACTAGAGAAAGATCCAGCTAAAAAAGAGAACTATAGGCCAGTCTCTAATGAATATAGATGAGAAAATCGTCAATAAAATGCTAGCAAACAGAATGCAGCAAATCATCAAAAAGATTATAAATCATGAGCAACTGGGATTCATTCCAGGAATGCAGGGATGGTTCAACATATGCAAATCCATAAATATAGTACACTACATCAATAGAACCAAGGAAAAACCACATGATCCATCTCAATAGATTCAGAAAAGGTTTTTAACAAAGTGCAGCACTCATTCATGATAAAAACTCTACAGAGAATTGGAATGGATGATCTATATCTCAACCTGATGACACCTGTCTATGAGAAACCAACAACCAGCATCTATTAAATGGACAAAAACTGAAGGCCTTCACTTTAAGATCAGGAACAAAACAAGGATGTACACTGTCTCCACTCCTGTTCACTATAGTTCTGGAAACAGAGCAATTAGGAGAATAAAATAAAAAGAATAATGATTGGAAAAGAAAAAGTGAAATGATCATTATTTGCAGATGACATGATGGCGCTACATAAAAGACCACAAAAAGATCCACCAAGAGTCTTGTGGATTTAATCACCAAATTCAACAGCATAGCAGGATACAAAGTCAGCATCCAAAAATCAGTAACATTTTTGTACACAAACAATGCACTGAGAGAAATTAGGGAAATCACACTTTTCACATTAATATCCAAAAAATGAAATACTTAGGAATCAGTCTCACAAATGACGTAGAACATTTTTACAGTGAAAATTGTAATACTCTGAGAAAAGAGATTGTAGAGGATTTGAGAAAATGAAAAAATATTCCATGCTTCTGGATAGGAAGAACCAACTTTGTGAAAATGACCATACTCCCAAAGTTGTTATACAGATTAAATGCATTCCTGATTAAAATACCATTAATATACCTCACAGAGCTAGAGAAAACTTTTCTCAAATTCATTTGGAACCAGAAGAGACACAATATCAAAAGCAATCTTGGGAAGCAAGGGAAAGGCAAGAGGTATCAAGATCCCTGACCTGAAATTATACTGTGATAAAATAAGCATGGTACTGGCATAGAGACACATCTGAGGATCAGTGGAACAGATTAGAACATGCAGACACAACTGCAAACACACTCCACCACCTTATATTTGATAAAGGGGCCAGACATGTTCATTGGAAGAAAGATAGCCTCTTTAATCAATGGTGCTGGAAAAACTGGTTTTCACATGCTAAAGGTTAAAATTGGACTTATTCCTATTACCATGCACAAAGCTACAGACAAAATGGATCAAAGATTTAAGTATTAAAATAGAAACACTAAATTATCTGGAGGAAAATGTAGGTAGAAATTTTAAAGACATAGGTATAGGTAGAGAGTTCATGAACAAAAACCAAACTGCATGGGAAATACTTCAGAGAATCAATGACTGAGACCTCATTGTTTTGAAAAGTTTCTGCACTTCAAAACAAATCTCCAACAGAGTAAAAAGAAAACCCACAAACTGGGAAAAAATTATTGCCAACTGTCCCTCCAACAAAGGCCGTCTGTCTAAAACATATAAAGAATTTTTTATTTTAAATCAGCCCCTCCAAATTCAAAGCCCCAATTGAAAAATGGGCATCTGAGGTGAATATACACTTCTCAGATGAAGAAATCTAAATGGCAGGTAAATATATGAAAAAATGTTCAACATCATAGGTCATTTGAGAAATGCAAATTAAAACAACACGGAGATTCTGTCTCATCCTGGAAAGAATAGCTAACTTCAAGAAGTCAACTAATAACAAATGCTGGAGAGGCTGTGGAGTAAAAGGAACCCTTCTGCGCTGTTGGTGGGAGTGCAGACTGGTACAAGCACTGTGGAAATCAGTGGAGATTCCTTCAAAAGCTAGGATTGAAGATGTCATTCAAGCCAGCTATTCCCATCCTGGGTATTTTTCCAGAAGAACTGAAAACCTCATACTACAGTGATTTATGTGCACCCATGTTTATAATAAGCAACACAGTTTGTCATAGCTCAATCCTGGAAACAATCCAGATGCCCATCAACTGAAGAATGGCTAAAGAAGATGTGATATTGTTACACAATGGAGTATTGTTCAGCTATAAAACAGAATAAATTTGAGTCTTTTGTTGGTAAATGGATGCAACTAGAGAACATAATCTGAAGTGAAATAAATCAGACCCCCATGTTCAAACACCATATTGTCTCCTTAATATGAGAACCTGAGAGAGAAAAATGGAATCTGAAGGGTACAATAGCTATTGGGAAAAGGGAATGAACTTATTCAAAAGGAAGGATTTAATGAGTTAAGGAGAAATATAGGAGGAAATAAGGAAAAGAGATTTGTTTATGTATTTAAGTAGGGTGGTTTTATTGTGCGGTTTTGATGGTCTGTAGAAAAAAGCAGTTAATGCTTTAATTTGTTTCGTCTCCTTTTGTCAGTTGTACTTTTTCTCTTCTTAACTTCTTATGCATTTCTTTTTTTCTTCCAATTTTACATGCATATATCTGGTAATAT
The DNA here is from genome assembly GCF_000260255.1 of Octodon degus. Classification (NCBI taxonomy): domain Eukaryota; kingdom Metazoa; phylum Chordata; class Mammalia; order Rodentia; family Octodontidae; genus Octodon; species Octodon degus. The sequence continues at coordinate 14,969,458 of NW_004524612.1, forward strand.
GAATAACTGGTTGGAAGACAACACTACATATTACAACAAATACTGTGAAATTAATATTAGTTTAAGTGAAATTCTGTAATTTCACTTGTAATTTTTTGTTTTAATTCTAATTTGTTCTCTCTTTAAAAATATTTTTTTTAAAAAAGAAAAAGACTGGGTTCAGTTCCCCATACCACTAAGAAAAAAAAATGTTGAACACTTGTACTATGTAAGCTTCACATTTAGCCTTAATTTATATTTTTAACTTTGATTTTAATTAATAAATCCCTTTTACCCAGGAGTTGGTTTTTTGTTTGGTTTTTTTTTTTTACTTAATTATACCTGACCTGTGACACCTAGAAAAAAAGGATAAGATTTATTCCAATAGTTGAAAATTACAGAAGACTTTCTAAAATACTTAACAGCTATAATACAGAAGGTCACAGTATGTTTTTCATTTTGTGAAAGTATTGGTTTTTTTATTTTCTAAAATGAAATAAAATTGTCCGGTCTTAGAATGACACATAATATTTTTTGACTAGACTACATGGATGGATAAATACATGATGCACAGATAGTAAAACCAAAGTAAGTCTTATGCAGATATGTTAGTGTACCATAAAAGTCAAAAATTACTTTCATTCCTTTCCATACACCAATATAAATTACAAATGAATCAGAAAAATGAATCCTTGCATATAAAGGAAAAAAGTAAGGGTAACCCCCTCCATATCCTAGAAATGGGGAAAATGTTTCCATCTAACTCAAAATCTAAAAGCAATAAGGAAACATATATAAATATAATTGCATAAGTTGAAAAACAAAATTGAAGGTAAAAACTGCAATTAAGGCATGGCAGCACACACCTGTAATTCCACCATTCGGGAGGCTGAGGCAGAAAGATGGGAAGTTATCCCAGCCTAGGCAACTTTACTAAGACCCTGTCTCAAAATAAAAAGGAGGCTGCTAGCCTGTAGCTCGGTATGAAAGCTTTGGGTTCAATCCCCAGTATCACGACAAAACAAAACAAAACTGAACACGGTAAAATAGTACATCAGAAAACACATTGTGACTTTTATTATCCCTAATATGTGAAGAGGTCTGCAAAGAGAAAAGACCAACAGCTATGTAGAAAAATGGACTAAATATCTGTTTTTTAATATATATTTTTATTGAGAAATAAATATGAATGAGACAGTTTCACAGCTGATTAATAGGACAGTTTTGATAGTCAATACACTACATTGTTATCTTCTTAGTGGTTATCCATAGTACAAGAAGCAGACAGTGGACTAAATATCTAAAGATGCAGTATCATCACAAAAATAAACACAAGTAGCCCTTGAACTTATGAAAAGATTCTTAACAATAACAGAACTATTCCTTTTTAATTTTCTTCTCACAGATTACTACATTTGTCTTTAGGTGGCAATAATAGCAGACAGTTCCAAAGAATGTAGAACAATTAAGTTAAAAAAAAAAAAGTATTTGGTACAGGGTCTCACTATGCAGCTTGGACTCATAATTATCCTCCAGTTTTCAGCCTCCCCAGCACTGGAATTACAGGCATGTGCCACCATGCCCTCTCAGTGGTGGCTCAGCATGCCCAGGGGCAGGGCCAGTGTGGCATGTGGTGCCAGGGATCGAACCTGGATCCCTGCACTTGCCTAAGCAGGCGCTTAGTTCACTGAGCTATCTCACCCCCCCAAAAAATTTTTTTTGTAAAGCATTAATGGTTAAAAAACCACTAATAGGACCACCCTGATAGCTCAGTGGACTAAAACACCTGCTTAGGCAGAGTGCAGCGGCTAGGGTTCAGTCCCTGGGGAGCCATGCCAGCCCCACCCGCGGGGCTTGCTGAGATGGCGATTGAGACTGGACATGGTGGCGTGTGCCTTAATCCCAGCACTTGGGAGGTTAAAAACAGGAGAATCACTACAAGTCTGATCTATGTAGTAAGACCCTATACACCCTATAGACTCTGTCCTAAATACAGAAGAAGAAAAAAAACCCACTAATAAATATTTCAATAAAATATTTGAGACAGCACTTTCAAAATAGGGAAAGAAACTTAACTTATAATATGAGAAACTGCAATTAAAATTACATTGAGGGCCAGCCAGATGGCTCAACAGATTAAAGTGCCAGTTTAGGCAAATGCAGGGACTGGGATTTGATCCTGGCGTGCTGTGCCGGCTCCACCCCCAGGGCACACAGACAGTGGGTAAGACTGGGTGTGGCAGGGCCCTTGTAAACTCAGTATTTGGAAGGCTGAAAAACAAGAAGGATCACTACAAGTCCAATCTGTGTAGTGAGACCCTGTAGGCCCTGTACTAAATATATTAAAAAAAAAAAAAAATTGCATTGAGATAGCATTCCTCACCTGACAAAAATGCAAAAGTTTGGCCACATTTTCTGTTGATTGGACTATAGATAAATGGAACTCTCATATATTGTTTTTAGAAAGGTAAAATTTAATAACCTTTACAGGATATGATTTAGTGATATCTCAGAAAATTGCCAAAGGCATCCTGAAAGGAGTTATCTTAGTCTATCATCCAGACTTGGAAAGTTCAAATGAGTTGGAAAACTGGGATAAATGTAAACTTGTACGTTTTTTTACCACTCTTTTTGTTGCATAACAACTTATACAAATTTATTTGTATGAACTATAATGGCACAGTTCACAAGCATACAAAACAGATAATCTTTGCACAATGAACACATTTATGTAACCTGCACCTAAGTTTCAAAAAATTAGCTGTAGTATAACAACCATTGTTAATATTCTAATCTCATTTTGAAACTCCATACTATTCTTATTGTTTCATGTTGCTTTGATTGTGTCTTTGTTCTTGTTATTTATTTTTGTATTTTTCACTTTAAAATAAAAATATTAGCACATAAAAAAAACTGAAAAAAAAAAAAAAAGAAAATTGCCAAAGGATTTGCCTAATAGCCTAGCATTTCCTATGTCTAGAAAATTATCTCTAAACTACAATTACAAAAATATTAAAAGGTAACACCACCATAATAGTGTAAAAATATTGAAAACAAACTACATGTCTACTAGTAATGGATTGGGACATATAAATTATAGTACATTCATATAGTATATGTTGAGGCCTACAGTAGAGTGCTATGCAAATATTTTTTGTAAAGAATGAAGAATATCTCTAGTGGTCCATTATATATATTAAGCTATTATTTATGTATTTCTTGTCCTTGTTTTGACATGGAGGAATATGCCATTAAATAAAATGATTATCAGTAGAAGAAGAAAAGACTATATGAGAGGAGACAGAAATACATCCAATATACCTTCATTTAGCATCGTAAACCTGCAAATATTCTACATAAATTATAAAACAAAATCAAATTGAAATGAGGATTATCTTTACAGAGTAAATAAAACCTGTGTATGAAGGTGATGACTGACAAGTGTAATATCAACACTGTGTTATCTCACTGAACCAGCAGAGTAGGATACAGCCTAAGCTTAAAAAGAACTGGGCCAGAGAGATAGCTTAGCAGTCTAAAGCACCTGCTTAGGCAAGCTTAGGCAAGCACTCAGGGACAAACATGTGGTTTGATCCCTGGCACCACATGCTGTCAGCCCCACCCCAGGGTGGGCTGAGCCAGCCACAAAGAAAAAAGAACTACCAAAAATCTTACTTTTTTTTTTTTTCTAATTTGAGTAATATGAGTATTGTTATTCAGGTTATCATTATTTATGTGGCTAGATAGGTATAGATGTAAATGTAGGTGTAGAAAGAGCTTATTGAGATATAGTTTACCTACTTAAAGTACATATTTCAGTGCTTTTAATACACTCACAGAGTTATGCCACTATTGCCATGGTTACTTTTTATTGTTTTTGAGAGAGGGTCTCACTACATAGTTGAGGCTGCCCATGAACTCACTATGCAGCTCAGACTAGCCTGAAATTCTCAGTGATCCTCCTGCCCCAGCCTCCAGAGTGCTGGGGTTACAGGTGTGACTACCATGCTCTGTGCTACAGTCACTTAGCACCCCTGCAAAACACCTTTAACCCAGTAAGAATCACACTTGTTTTCTCTTACCACTTTCTTCCTATATGTACCCATTAACCTTTATCTCTGCATAGATTTGCCCACTCTAGACATTACAATTTTTATGCATGATGCATGTATTGTTTTTTACTTCTTCCAAGACCTAGACTAAGTAGCATTTGTTGATATCACATTCCCTTTTATTGTTAAACAATATTCTGCTATATGGATATGCCACATTTTATTTACCCATTCATCATTTGATAAGCACTTGGGCTTTACTTTTGGATTATTTTGAATAATAGTGCTATTCAAAATGTGTAGCACTGAAATTGCTATATATATATATATATATATATATATATATATATATATATATTCTGCTAAATACATATGTGTATTCTGTTTAGCTAAGGAACTGTCACACTGCTTTCTAAAGAAGTTACACCATTTTATATTCCACCTGCCTTGTATGAGGATTATAGTTTCTCACCAAAAGTTGTCATCATCATCTGCCTTTTGGTTGTAACCATCCTAGTAGGGGTGAAGTGATACATCACTGCAGTTATAATTGTGTTTGCCTGACAAATGAAATGGAGCATCCTTTCATCTGGCTTACACATGAGTAGGATTTTAGCTTGTGTGCAATTATTGATCGTACTGACAATTATATGAAATGGATCATATTTAATCTTTATAGTTTTGCACTATAGATGTTGCATACATGAGAGTCAGGGAAAGGAAGTGACTACCTATAAAATGGGATTAGAGAAGGGGATAGATGAATGTCAGTGTAGGAACCTTTTGGAGTAACCCAGCATGAGTGATTATGGCCTACGCTGTAGTGTGCAATCATAGGATGGAACATAGAAGGTATACCAGAAAAGATTTTTAAGAAAGAGAGAAGCAGCCCAACTAGCTGTAGACTGAACATAGGAATACAGAGCAGGAAGTGTGCAAGACAGCCTAACATCGTGATGGTGACAGAACTTTCATCTGAAAAGGCATCTGTACCTTGGGAAAATCATTTGATCTTCAGCAAATCATTCAACATGTCTGGACTCCAATTGCTATATTTAGAAAAAGAACAGTTAAATAGAATAATAAAGTAAAAATAGAATGTATTTCAGAGCAAGTCTTATGTTAAACTTTGGGGATTTCAGGTTTCTAACATATAGAGATAGTTTTTTATAAAGAGTTGGGAGAATTATTTGAAATAATTTATGTAGAGTGCCTGCTACATAGCCAGTGTTGAACCAGTTTCCTTCTTCAACTATAGTCCCTTCAAGCTTACTGCTCTGACTCTGAAAATGCCTAAAATTTCTGTTAAGAGATTTTTAATGGCAGTAGAAACACACATTTGGGACTCATTAATAAATTAGGTAAAGTCATAGGCTAGCGAATGAATGTCAGTTAAATCTGTCTGCTTGTATAGTTTCTGCATTTTTACAGTTAAATGTGGTTGAGGAAAAAACCTAAAACCCTGGTGACTTACCTCATTTTAAATTCATGACCATGAACCTCAAGTAGATCTTTAATACTGCCAAGCAATCATACTGTTCCTAGCTTATTCTTTCCCTCTCTTCAAATGATTATTTTATATTTTTTTCTCTCTGCAAATTCCCTGTCATTCTCATGATGACCTTACTTCCTTTTTGAATGAGGAAAATAAGGCTTTCGGAGGAGAATATCTACAAACTACCTACTTGATCAGATGTACACACAGACACAGACAAGACACACTGTTCTCCTGTCTATCATCGTATCCAGATCACTTCAATGATGTGCACATATCTTGGTGACTGGTTTAGAGCTGCATGTGTATCTATTCCACATATGTGACTTTTAAAATATTTAGTAACAGAAACATTTATCATCACAAAGCACAATATTATATAATTCCATTTATAAGAAACATTGCATAATTCAGTTTAGAAGAAATACACCAAATAAGCAAATCTGTAGTGACAGAAAGTAGATTAACAGTTGCCTGGGGGTGGTGCTAGGAGAAGCAGCTAAGCAGTGTGTGGCTTCTTTTAGAGTTGAAGAAAAATTTTATTATTAATTGTGGTACTTGCACAACTTTATGAATACACTAAAAGTTATTAAATTGCATATTTCAAAAAGGTGGATTGTTTGGTATGTAAATTATATCTCAATAAAGTTGCTTTTAAAAAGAAACATTCAGTGCACTAATAGGAGCTTCACATAAATTTTTCCTCCATGTTCAATCCTCATTGCAGTCCTTTTTTGCTCAAATGTAATGTTTATTCTACAAATCTGTCCTTTTGCTCAGAAAAGCGTCTCTTACCTATGTGGTAAAAAGCTAGTGACAGATATAATATGAACAGTTTAGGATGAGAGGAGTAAAGAGTCATCTCTCTACAGCCTAAGTAGAGTTTATTGCAAAAGTTCTGGTGGCCTTACTGCCCAGGGGTGAGGCTTCTAATGTATTCTTTCTTCGTTAACCTATCTGTGATTTAGGCTGGGTATTCCGTTAGCTCCAGAAACAGGTATATCTCTGCAGTGTTAGGGTCTCTGACTGCTACACAGAAGAGTGAGACTTGGCTCTTTTACCACCTCTATTCTTATCTCAAGGGAGGATGACAAAAGAAATCTCCAAATCTCTTCATAGATTGTTCAGTGCAGTTAGTTCAGATGAAAAAAGAAGCAGCAGCTTACACCAAAAAGAGGAATAAGTGTGAGAATACTTAGCGGTAGTGGGTGGAAGCATTGGCACAGAATGGTTAGATTTCCAACTTTGGAGTCAGATTTGTGTAGAAACGATACTTCTATTATTCTTAATCAAAGTGACTGATTAATGACCCTGTATTTGTGATATGCCCAAGAAGATGCAAATAAATGCAAGTGAATACCTTTGTGTATGTTTGTAATTAAAACTATTGCATGTTTCATTTTTATTATGAAATAACATACATATATTTATTTTTGTTCTTAGATTTTTCTCATCTTCATCTTCAGTGAATGATATATAACAAAATCATTAATAAACCTTGGTTTTATTGTTTTAACATCTACAAATAGCTTTAAAGGTTTTAGGTTTAAAAGTTAATCCCAAATAGCGGGCAAAGACTCATACTCAAAAACTTTAGATTGCAAATACGTCTTTTCCCCCAAAATCTAAGCATCTAAAAATAGGCTTTTAGAATAAGTGTTTCTTCATGAACAAAAATAGCATCACAGCACTATGACAAACCATAGTTAAATCATACTTGATGTCCCTGCCATTAACCTGACATGTATATGATCTGAATTAGGACATGTGTCTAATACACAGATGCACATTATGCAAGTGTGTGTTGTGCATCCTGGGAGAATTAGTATGGAAGAGACAAATACCCTTATAACACACATTTCTAAAATGTTGCTTAAGGTTTCCATAATTTAGTTCTCTTGGTCTTCATTGCATTTTGGAATTCTTCCCAGGACAGTTTATTCGTACTTGTATTTTGGTTTCACTCTCTTTTCTTTCTCCTTTTTACTGTTGTTTTAGTGAATACTTAAGACTGAGAAGGTTAAGAAAACCAGTAGTTCCAGAAACTAAATTCTGTTTTTAACTGCAGACTGGGTGTGGTTCAGACAACTGCACTGTAAGCTTGAGTAGTGCTTTGCTAGTCATCAAAACTCTGACCTGCAGGGACAGGGTTCCTTTTCCTAGTCGTCTGACTCTAAAACTGTGCTGAATTGTGATGATATGATACATGATATGTATTTTCAAATATGTAACTAGAAAAGAAACAAAGGAGATTGATTGATCAGTTCAAGCTTGAACTAACTCTAGAAGATAGATATCTTCTTATGTCCTAAAGCAGTTTCCAAATAATGTTAACTCATTCTGTTTTCTGCTGTTGCTTTCTGTTATTTTATTACTTTTTTTAATATATTTAATACAATGCCTATAAGATCTCATTACACAGATAAGACTCATAATGATCCTCCTGTTTTCAGCCTCGTAGGTGCTAGAATTACAGGCACACGCCACTAGGCCCAGTCTCAGTGGCCATCTCAGCGTGCCCCAGGGGCTGGGCCGGCACAGCATGGGGTTGGGGGAATCGAACCCCCTAAGCAGGTGCTTTAATATGCTGAGCTATCTGGCCAGCCCTTATTACCTTTAATTACAGTTGTGATACTTGGAAAAAATGTTATTTGGGAATTCTGTTCCACTTCTGCCCTCACTTCTTTAAGCTCTGTGTGTGTGTGTGTGTGTGTGTGTGTGTGTGTGTCTGTCTGTCTGTCTGTCTGTCTCTACGTGTCTGTGTATGTGTGTGTCTCTGTGTGTGTCTGTGTGTGTGTGTCTGCTGTGTGTGTCTTTTCACCAGTATTGTCAAGAATAAGAAAAAGACACCAAAGATTAGTTCAAGCAGTTCATTGTCTATCCCAGGCTGTTAAAAATATATTCATACAAACTAAAAAAACAGGATTTTTATAGAGCCTATTCCATTGCACTGACCTTTTATTTTCTTAATTTTTACTTGATAAACTTTTTTTTCAGTGTCTACTAAGTGCCAAGATTTATGCTGAGATGCAAAAATGAATGAGGTCCAAGTCCTCTTTAACCCTTATTTCCTTCATTTGTATTTCTTTTTTCATCACTTTTTTTCAAGCCCCCATAATATTTTTTTTCCCTAAACTCTTTTTTATCTTCTTTGCCTTCTTTTCTTTAGTTTGCCTGAAAAACGTCTATGCATTTCTTCTTGCTCCTTACATGTTGCTTTTAAGCCTCTGTGTTTCTTTGCTTCATGATTGATCATATGTAAAATATATTGTCTTGTGGAATTTTTTTCCTTGTTTATTCGCAGTATTGGAGATTGAACCTAGTGCCTCTTACATCCAAGGCACTGTACCATTGTGCTGCAACCCCAGCCCTTTTTATTTTGAGATAGGGTCTTGCTGAGTTGCCCAGGTTGGCTTTGAGCTTTCAGTCCCTTTGCCTCAGCCTCTCAGAGTGTTGGGATTATAGGTGCACATTACTGCATCTAGTCATAGTGTTTATTTTTCTTTAATAAAATATCATACTCCTATCTCTTTTTAAAAATCCAAAGTGGTCCATGTATATTTTTTTTCAAGCAGTTAGTAATTGTTATATAATTCTAATGGTCTTCAGGTTCCTAAAACTGCATCACTATGATTCTAAATAATTTCTTGTTTTGTGTGGAGTCTGTTCCCTCTGAGACTCTGTGGTTTTGGATAGAAAAATATTTCCTACACTAGAATTAAATCTTTGAAAAATAATTGATGCTTAGCATAACAACATGAACAGATTTTGTTCAAAGAACAAAATCATCCTCATGATAGCAAAGCTCTATTGGAAGATCAGTTTTCCTGGACAGAGTTTTTATGCTTAGTAACATAATCTCAGAGTCTTGCCTAGCAATCAGCTTATAGTATGGTCACATAGTTTCTGTGTTTATATATTAATGAAATACCTGGAGAATTTTGGATGCTAAAATACAAAGAAACCATTGTTTACCTACCATGTTATTAGTCTAGGTAGTTGAATTTACTTCATCCTTACAAATAATAAAACTGAAAACTCAGTTTTTTAATTTTTTAAAAAATCTTTTATTTATTTGTTTATTTGGTACAGGGTCAGGGTCTCACTACACAGCTCAGGCTCATAGTAATCCTCCTGTCTCAGCCTCCTCAGTGCTGGATTACAGGCTTGCATCATGACCAATTCTAGGGACAGCACAGTGCACCCGGAGTTCCAGGGCTGGCACAGCATGAGACACTGGAGATTGTACCCGGGTCCTTGTGCATGCCAGGCAGGTGCTTAGACCACCAAGCTGTCTTCTCAACCTGAAAACTCATATTTTTAAAAGAAAAAAATTTTTCAAATTATCTCTGAAATTTCCTTTAGTGCTTACACTTGTAAAGAAACTTACATTTTATTTTTATTGTGATACTGCTGAGTTGAGTGAACTTTGCTGAAGAAAAGTCTGACCAAGATACTATTGTGTTTGGCTAGGAAATTCAGGATTTTTTTTTTTCAGCTTTACATTTAAGTATGGTAACTTTTAGCAGATATATTTAACAAGTGACTAAATCGGGAATGATAAATTTATTAAGTAAAATTTCATGGTAAAATGACAGCTGAGGCTTATGTAAACTTGAGGAAGACTATAAATGAAATAATGGCAAAAATATCCAAGAGAAGTTACAGAGGATTTGGGATGGTACAGGGCCCAGCTGTAAGCTTTCTTAAAAGTGGTGCTTCCAAGTAACTTCATATGTGTAAGCTGCTACACATACAAAAAGCCTAAAAAAAATTTCCAGAAATTATTATAGAATGCATTTCAGGCTAATTTTTGCCATAATTATAAAAGGGTAGTTGAACAACATTACCATTCTTCGCTGTGGCACAGGTCATAAACTTGAGTTTTACTGGCAGCATCTAATGTTTCTACTTTTAAAAAGTAGGGTACAAGTTACATATTTAGTTCTAGAAAATTTGTGCAATATGTTCATAATGATGGCTGTGGTTGCCATAGAGTGCCTTGTTTACCTTTAAATACTATTAATGTATCATGCTTGCAGATGGAAGGAGTGGAACTATACACTCAAGTGGGGGCTTTAACTAGTATTTGGCAGAGTTGCCTTCTTTCTGCCAGTTCAGAAGTTCAATGTTTTCATATAGAATATATATACTAAAAATTTTCAGTTTATTAAACAGCCTTACTCTGATTCAGCCTCTTCATATATTGTGCGGCCATGGCTCAATGTGTAAATGCTGTGCACTGAGGACACACACACACACCACACACACACTAACTAACATGAGACCCCACCTCAACAACAACAAAAAAGTCACTCGTTTTTCATGTGCCAAACACTGTATAACAATTCTAGCCCTGGTGGTTTCAATCCAAGAGAAGGGGGCTCAGAGTTCCCCAAGACAGATGAAAGAGGGGAGGGGAGGGGAAGAGGAAGTTAAAGAAACTATAATATGTTATGTTCATGTACCATGATAGATGTGATCATTATGTCCTATAAACATGTATTAATCAAAATTTAAAAAATAAAAAAAAAGGAAGGACATGGGTCCTAGCTGTATTAAGGACACAGAAAAATAGCATGGTGAAAGGAAAGGTTGTGGTATATTGGAGCTGGGTCCTGTAGAGCAGAATGGTTCTGATAGGTTGAGAAGAGGAAGAAAGGTGCGGTTGGTAGTGGGAAGAGTGTGTATGAAGGCACTGGGGCTTGAAGAGTGCAGTACTGGGAGTAAGTGCTCAGTCAAGCAGGAACAAGTTGAGAAAGTAAACTACACCCAAGGCAGAGAGGGACCTTACATTTGCCATAGTTGTAGTGTGTGTTTTTCCTCAGAGCATTTTTATTGTATCTATGCTTCAACATGTTGTAATAATTGAAACTTTTAAGTCTTTAATCTGGTTTCTAAGTTATTTATGCAACTTTACTCTGATATATAAGAGAGATAATGGGCTTTCTATGCCAATGACTTATTGTTGAGGTGGATGTGGATTTTTTATGTTAGTACTTTTAAAACGTGTTGAGAAGTAAAAACTTGAAAGAGAGTTGAAAGTCTTTCTAACCCTTTCTTTTTAAAAATAGAACCTAAGTTAAGATTCTCTTTGGGGAAGGAAGTATATATACATGTATAGGAATGGAATCCAGGACCTTGCTCGTAATAGGCATGAAACATACCACTGAATTACATTGCTAACCTCTTTTTGAGAGTGGGTCTCAGTCACCAGGGTAACCTCAAACTTACGAACCTTCTGCCTCAGCTTCCCAAGAAACTGAGATTATGGGCATGTTACCATATCCAGTCTGAGATTCTCTTTTCTACACATTTAAGGAAATATCTTGAAATTCTAGGCATTTTCAAATTTAAAAAAAAAAAAAGTATCTGATTTTTTTCTCCTGACTTGTAAATGTTCATTGTTACAAAAATTACATAATTTAGTTTTCCTGTTGGCTTCCTTTATAGCAATGTACTGTTGGTATGAAAATGCAGGCAGTATCTTTGCCAGAATTTTACCATCTGCTAAGATTTTAACCTGGTATTTAAGTGGTATATTCTATGTACTCCTTCTGGGTAGGATTTGGTTATGCCCAGTTCACATATAGGTTAGAATAGTGCTGTGCTTGAAGTCTGAAGCACTGTATGTTACCAGATGTTGCTTGAGTGTAACTGAACTGACTATTTAAGAAGATTACAAAAAATTAATGAAATTTTAAAATGGCATCCCATTATTTCCCCTTCCAGACATACGAGATCCTGGGGGCCTGGGAAATGCTGTGTGGATACAATAGTACAGTACAGTTATCAAGCTTTCACTGTCAAATGCTTTATTCTTTTTTTCCTTTGTCCAGATTGTTGTACTGGTTTTCATCCATAAAACTATTTTGTGGGAGCAGAGATCAGCCCTTTAAAATGTCGTGTTTGCTGGGCATCATGGCCCAAGCCTTTCGTCCAAGCATTCAGAAAGAAGCCTGAGAAAGGAGGATCACAAGTTTGGGGCCAGCCATGGCTACATAGCAATTTTTAGGCTGGCTTAGACTACATAGCAAAACCTTTTCTCAAACAAAACAAAAAATTTAATATTTATCGTGGTCTACAGTGAGTGAGGGCTACAATATATGCACTCTGCCCTCAGTTTGGTTGTTTTGCCATCACTGCAACCCCTCGCCTACTGGTCTTTCTTTCTTATCTTATGATTCACTGCTGTTCTAAGATGCAAAGTGCTGGGAGAATACATTGTAAGTTTTGGATTTAATAGATACAGGAAGTTGAATTTTAAAGAGAGCTCATCTTTCGTATCCTTGTGGAATGATTCGAGTGGAACATAATCATCTACACCTCCTGTATCTCTGCAAATAGAAGGAAGTTCTTAACATTTATATGAGACAGCAGGAGCCTGGACATGACCTCATTTCAATCCATTAGACTATTTGAGGAAAAAACAAGAAAACTTACCCACTTATTGACAGGTAAAGTTATCCCAATCCATTTCTCATAAGAAAATGAAGTGTCCTTAAATGCATTTTAAAATTGGCAAATTATACTTCCTGGTTCCTTTTTGTCAGACAGAAATAACTGAAAGAGAAATTATCATGATATTTTTGAGGCAGATTTAAAGTTTTCTCTTCTCATTTAGATGTTGTGCCAGCAGCTTCATTTTGCATGCACAGTGTACCCCTATTCTCTAGGTTCTCAGCCAGTTAAGCAGGTCAGAAAATCAAGTGTTCCTTATGCCATTCTGTGGCCACAGTCTGAAAAGAAAGGAAGTATAGTTGGGTGTTTTGGGTTATATTTGGATGTCTCCCCAAAGCCTCATAGGCTCTTAGGGATGCCTCTGGATGGTAATTGAATCATGGGGGTGCTATAGCTGACTGATGTTAGGAGGAATGACCTGGTCAGAAGAGGTAATCGCTGGGGGTGTGATGTGATGGTGTTTATCTCCCTCCTGGGTTTTCCTCACTTTCTACTTCCCTACCACCATGGCATAAGTAGCATCTCTGCTCTCTTGTTCTGCCACACCATCCTGCCTTGGATCCAGTGGACTATGGGCTGAAAACCTGAGCCAAATAAACCTCTCCTTCCCTAATTTTCAGGTGTCTGGTATTTTATCCCAGGGACAAAGAAAGTAAGACATTAAGTGAATATTGGTGTTGTAATGAGTCACCAATGAGGTATATTCATTCTCAGAAACTGAAAATAAGCAGGTTACAAATATTAATAGGGAGATAAATCTATTAAACTAACCAGATAATCTTTAGAAAAACACTAGTGAAGGGGCTAGCCAAATAGCCCAGCGGACTAAAGTGCCTGCAATCAGGCACAGGGGCCCGGGGTTCAATCCCCAGGCCAGCCATGCTGGCCCCGCCCCCAGGGCACACTGAGCCAACAGTTGAGACTGGGTGGGGTGGTGCACACCTGTAATCCCAGCTCTTGGGAGGCTGTAAACAGGCAGATCACTATGTGTCCAATCTAGCAGTGAGACCCTGAACACCCTGTAGACCCTTCCCTAAAATACAAAAAAATTAAAAAAAAAAAAAATACACTAGTGACCCTTTTTTAACAGACTCCTTTGTAGCTGTCATTTTGGTAGACTCTAGGGGATATAGTAATTAATAAAATAAAATGTGGCCCTGGCTGTTATAAGTGCCTTAAGAAGTTGTTATTACATAGAATGTTCACAAAGTGTATATTTTACATGTAAGTTTGGTTTTTGAGAATGCCAATTGGCAGGATGTTAACTTGTGAGTAAGTAGCCTACCCTGTTGCCTTGTAGTTGAAGCTTGAGTGGACTATGATGTTTTGGTGGTGCAAAATATCTAAAAATGGTCTTTAGGCTATATTTTAAAAACCTGTGTGCCACAAAATACTGATTATAGTAGTGTCTTATCTGGATATTGTTTTATTCACTCTTTTTCTAGGAGCAGCATTGACCCACCTAGCAGGCCAGATTAAGCTATATTTCTAATCATATTGAGACTATAATTATGAGCATCTTACTGAGAATGAAAACCTTGGTTTGTCATCCAAGTACCCCTTTGCTTAGTAGTGTCACTTTGAAGAAGTTTATTTCATTTTACACAATTAGTAAATAACTGTCCAGCTGTGAAATTATTAATGTAAGTAGTATGAGTTTTATCATAATTTTTCATAATTATCAGAATTAACTTGACATTTTAAAAGACGGTTGAAGAGTCATTTAACTATACCCTAGTTGTCTAATGACTCCCATTAAAACATGCTAGCAAACCCAAGACACAGGAAGTAAAAGACTAGGTTTAAGAAAAAGTAGCAGTATGCTAGGTGTGGTGGTACACACCTGTAATCCCAGCACTTGAGAGGGTGAAGCAGGAGGATCACTGCACTTTTAAGACTAGCCTGGGCTACATAGTGAGTTCACTAGCCAGGTTAGTCTGAATTACATGGTGAGACCCTGACTCAAAAAAAAAGAGAGAGGAAGAAAATAATAAGCAAATAAGAAAAAAGAAAGAAAAAGTAGCAAGTACTTATGTGTTTCTTCCTTTATTTTCAGAGAGGTTACCAGGATAATCACAGACTGCTGCATCCCTGATTCTTATAAGAATGTATGTTGTTGTCTGTGCTTAGTTTGCTACTTGTTGAGGTCAAGAATTTGAATTGGTTCCTGAAAAAAAAAAAAACAGTTCTCATTATAGATACAGACAGTATCCTTTTAGCATGAGGTAGTCATTTTGTAGAGAAGCATAGTATTGATCCTAAGAAAAACTATACAGGGAGACAATGAATTGATCCTCATCAATCTTGTTCTGTTGGTCTATTATAATAAATTGTTAATCAACCAAATATAAAGAACTTAATAATTCCAGATCACGTTATACATCTCTTTTATAAACCTCCTTTCTACCAGCAAAGTCTGATAAAATAGAGGCTGATGCAGCTACCACCTAGTTAAAGGTGAAACAAGTAGAAGTAAGCACACCAGCATTGAGGCCTTCATAGCTTGTGAACTAGTTATTACAGATCACTTCAATGCTTCCACATTTTCCACTAATGTTAAGTTAGCACTTACAATTGCTAGTTTCATTAGGGACCTAGGAATTCCATGAGGTAGCAATACGAATTGCTGCTATCTTGCGTATGTTCCCTTTTCTTCATTGCTAAAATGGAGAATTGAGCAAATACTTAATAAAGCCTGTGGTATTCAGTCAGGAGACATGTTTTAAGAGAAGTACTGTCTGTTTCTTGGAGTTTTTCTTTAATATAGTTAGAAGTTTTATTTTTTTTCTGACATCTCTAGAAAATTATCTCCGTTTTTGTCATGGTCTTCATAGAAAACCGTAGGATTAAAACAGATGTGGCTCCTGTTCTAGGGTTATCCTGGGCTTCTTACTGTTGCTGTATTTTGACTTCTAGAAATTCTTATGAAATTAACAGGCACTTGGTCTAGATGATTCATTGCTGAGGAATTTGAATTACATATTTTAAATAAAATTGGAAACAATATTGTATCTTAGTTGGATAATGACTATTATTCATTATAACAATGAACTGAGTCAGAAGAGTTGAGTTCCAGGTTGTGCAACCTTGAGCAAGGGAGTTCTCTGTGCTTCATGTTCTCATCTACAAAATGAAGAGGCTCACCTGACAGTCTTCCCTTCCAGCTTTGATTCTCTGTCAGTCTTTTTTTTTTTTTAATCTATGTGTAATAAGTTGGGTTATGAGTTACCATATGCACTTATGAGTTAGGATTTAAAAATTCAACTTCTGTACAAATCCTTTAGTCTAAATATGCCAGTACTAATTTTTCTTCTTAAAAGCTCTTATAGCTTCTATATTTTAAACTTCAAAGTTAACTGCAAAGCCATGTAAACTTATAATTTACTTATAAGAACTTTATAATAGAACTCATTTACATTTTAGCTTTGTCCTGTATTCACACCTTTTAAAAGGCCAATCTGGAGAGAACCATTATTTATTAAGTTTGCAAAATTAATGAACTCACTTGTTTAAAAAATTAACATAGGAAAGCTTTTGGTTGTTCTGTAGTATGCTAGTGAAATGAACTTAAAATGTACATTTGTAGGGCCTGCCAAATAGCTCAGTGGATTACAGTGCCTGCAAGCAGGTGCAGGTGCTAGGGTTTCAATCCTGGGCCTGCCCTGCTGGCCTTGCCCCCAGGGCACTCTGAGACAGCAATTGAGACTGGGCATGGTGGCATAGGCCTGTAATCCCAGCACTCGGGAGGCTGTAAACAGGAGGATCACTACTAGTCCAATCTAGTAGTGAGACCCTGAACACCCTGTAGACAAAAAAATACAAGAAAAAAAATTTAAAAAGTAAACTTGTTATTAAGTGACATTAAGACAAGCCAAGGAAACTTACTTTTAAAAAAAAAATCACTTATTTGTTTGGTATAGGGTCTCACTACACAGTTCATACTCATAGTTATCCTCTTGTCTCAGCCTCCCCAGCACTGGGGTTGCAGTGGTGTGCCCAGCTTCGGTGGCTGGCACCATGGCACACCCAGGATTCCAAGACTGGCATGGCATGTGGTACCTGGGATCAAACCCAGGTCCTTTTGCTTGCTAGGCAGGCACTTAGACCACTAAGCTATTTCCCTAGCCCAGAAAACTTCTTAAGAATAATTATATGTAATGTCCATTTTTTAAATACTTAGAGACAGTAAACTTTATTTTAAAATAAGAGTTTTTTTAATTGTAAAGTTAACACATGCTTCATATATAAAATACCATGAAATGCAAGAAAATATGAAGTAAACAATTATAGAGTGTCTCTCCTGTTAATCATAGGTAATCATTGCTAACATTTGTATAGTTTTCATTTGTTTGTGTGTGTTGCATGTTTGTTTGTTTTTTTTTAAAAAAGAGGCTTGCTGGGCATGGTGGTGCATGCCTATAATCCCAGCCCTCAGGAGGGTAAGGCAAGAGGATTTCTATGAGTTGTTTATATAAAAGAATGGTGAAAAAGAAAATGTTGTTGTTATTGTTGTTGCTTGGGAGGAGGGGGTATCTGGGATTGAACTCTTATGTATTATAACTTGGTAATATTCAAGGATAAGGCCTATATACTGCTATTTATTTTCAGAAGGTTAATAACTTTTCATATGGTTTTTCTAGGTAGACATTAAAATTATATCGTTGACCCCAAACACATATACTAAGAAAATTTTTGTGTGTTTAATTTGACTGGAGTTCATTAAATATAAAAACTTAAGTTGGGAAAAATATTGTTACACTGTTTAATCTTATCTAGGGATGTGTTCCATGCCTCTCCATTTCCTTTTTTTAATAAATAATTGTAAGAAAAGACTTAGTTTTATTTTTCCTTTTTTGTGGGGCAGGGGGGAGGGGACATAGTACTGGAGATTACGTGCATAGTGCTCTACCACTGAGCTACACTGCAGCCATTTTTATTTTCTATTTGGAGTATTATCACTAAGTTGCCCAGGTTGGCCACAAGCTTTCACCATTCTGCTTCAGCCTCCCAGAATAGCTCAGGTGGCAGGCATGTGCCACTGTTCCTGGCTAAGGTATTTTTATTTTAGCTCTCATTTTTCTGGCTCTTATGAATCGATATCTTTCTTCTGTTAAGTTTACTAATCACCTACTAGTAACACATAGGAAAGTGAGTTTTTATGGTTTATATCTGTATGTAGAGTGGATAAACCTAACTAATCTAACAAGAAAGTTTTGACTTTTCATTTTGTTTATTTAGTACCCAACTCTGATTTTTCTCTGAGGCATTTCCAGTTTATCTCAGTTTCTTGGAATTGTACAATATGAAAATAATAACTTTGTGGCCCTTTTCTCCAAGTTATTTCTTAATTTTGTTTCCTGTCTTTTATTAGAAGCGATGTAGTACTTTTAGGACAGTGTTACATTGTATCAGTGGAAAAAAATTGTATTGAAGATAATGGGCTCTGTTACCTGGTTTTTTATTTGATGGGAATGATGCTAATAGTTTACCATTTATTTTTTATTATTTTTGGGGGGTGGTACCAGGGATCAAACAAACTCAGGACCATGCACTTGCCAGGCAGGTGCTTATGCCTCTGAGCTGTCTCCCCGGCCCTCCATTTATTATAAATGTTACAAAGTATTTCCTTCCCAGTATATTAGGGAAATGTTTAAACAAATAGAAAAGTTGAAAAACTTTTACAATTGTCTCTCAACCACCTAGATACTATTAACATTGTACTATGCTTGTTTTATAAGCACATCTTCTAGTAGTCATTTTATTGGTGGTATTAGTGGTGGTGCTTCTTTTCCTGCATTGCTGGGCAGGAAACCCAGAAGCAAAACCATGTTCTCTCAGCATGCTAGACAGGTCCTCCACCACTGAGCCAGGCCCTCAGCCCACCTGACAGATTCTTTAATATCAGTAAACTTTGTTGTTTTACAGAAATAACCGTATGTGTTTAGTTTGTTGTGATTTTTAAAATTAACACTGCACTAGTTTTAATTTTAGTGCACTGATTTTACTTCACTAATTGCTGACTAAAATCATATGCTATCTCTATTTGTCATCAGGTAGCCAACCTAAAAATTCTGAGTAAGGCTTTGAAATCAGAATTTATGGGCTGGTGAGCTGGCTCAGTGGTCTAAAGCACCTACTTAGAACAAGCTTAGCAAAGCACAGGGACCGTGGTTCAATCCCCCAGCACCACATGCCAGCCAGCCCGCCCCCTGGTGGGCTGAGCTGGCCACACACACACACACACACACACACACAAATAAATAAAAATTTTTTTTAAAAATCAGAATTTATTATGATACCACTTCAACTTGGATTACAGAAGGAAGAACAAAGCAAATTTAGATCTTTTCTGTATTTGACAGACTAATTACAGAAGTATCCATGTCTGCTTACCAGATCTATTTCTGTGGGGATGTCAAGTTCACCTGTGGCAGCTGAATCGCCTTGCATCGTGAGACGGTGGCATTCTTTAATACTGGCTCCCTTTGCCTAGTGTATTAGCTTCACAAGGCTGACATAGAAATTAATGCATGTTGGGTGTTAGAAAACAGCAGAAACTTATTATCCTATAGTTCTGGAGGCCAGAAATCTAAAATCAGGGTGTCCAAATGGTTATTATCTTCTAAAGGGTATGAGAGGAGACACCACTCCTACCTCTCATGCCTCTCTTCCAGCTTTTCACAGTTGTTGGCATCAATTCTTGGTGTTCCTTGCTGGCAGATAGAGTATTCCATTGACTGCTTTCATCTCCACATTGCCTTCTCTGTGTTTATGTGTTTGTTTCTCTCTCTAATGAATAATCTCACTACTGACCATTGTGCTGGTGATGGAACTGGGCCTCTCCTGCCTGTTGTTGGGCACACCTGTGCCACTGAACTATACTCCCAGCCCCTCTTATAAGGATATGGTTAGTGTATTTAAGGCCCAAATGCGATCTCTTCATCCTTAGCATAGTTGGCTATACATATAAAGCTGTATTCTGAGTTTTGCATATATCCAGCCACTTCCTTAGCAAGCATGGTACCAGAAGCCAAAAGGCTGTGATCCAAGCCAGCTTTATAATCTGGGGACCACGTTTTGCCATTGTCCTCATTTCTCAAATGAGGAGGTTGGTCAGTGAATAATCTTAAATGTCCCTGATTGTCTGGAAGTCCAGATTAAATGATGAAGAGTCCTAGAACAGCTTATTTCTAGCTCTGCCATTGGTATTTCTCTGTGGCCCCTGACAGTCTCATAGGAGTATTTTAAGGTATGACTACCATTAGAGAGGCTTTGCTATCTTTGGATAAAAGATTCTATAAGTAAACAGTGTGTTCTTGGAACTTTATAGATTAGCAAAAGACAGATGCTGTATTTAAGGAAGGTTTTTCCATTTGTTATACATCTGCCTTCTGCCCATTGGAATGTAAAAATAAAAGAAGGGAGGAAAAACCTTAAATTGTTTCATTATTGAAGGTCGTTTTACACATACTGCTGATTGCAAATAAATAGGACAGGTAGGTTCCAGAGTGAGTGAGTTTAATGCCATCTTCTCTGTGTCTTCTGAAAATAGACCACTTCTGCTTACTGCCCAGTAATGTACTTAGTGATGAAGAAATATGCACTGAGTTATAGGTAATAGGAAATATCTGGCAATCCTGAGTGCTTATTTAAATAACCAAAATGAGATTGAAGTGTCTCTTCCTCAGAGATAGTTTGTATAAAGGCACAAAAGAAAATAATTCGGTTATGTGTCCATATCTCTTGCTCAGAGCCAGTCTCTGTCTTTTCTGCATGCTCACCAAGACACAAAAGGAGGGATTCTCCGGCTGTAATTTTTAGATTTCAGTGTTATTGAAAAGAAAGTGCTTCAAGGACTTTACCATTTATTACTAGCTTATGGTTTCTCATCTCATGTAAATTATTTTGCCGCTTTTCATCTTAATTCTTCTCTGTCATTGTCTAACGAAACAATCATTTTGTTTCTCCCTGTGAAGATACTGTCACTCAGCTGACAGTGTCCTTTGTAAAACTGTAGTGCTTTCAGGATTTATTTTATCACTGTTTTACTGCTACCTATAGGTTTCTGTTTACATTTCCTTCTCTTTTTTGCATTAGAAAATTTTTAGGGCCATAAGCATTATTATATGAAATGGAAGTAAAAATAGGTCCTTTGTAGATACTAACAGCCAAGCTCTCCTGTAGTTTATCTGCATGTTAGGTACAGTAGAAATAGCTATTTCTTTAAAATAAACCTAAAGATTAAAATGCTGGAAAGTGAATAATAAACATTATTTGCTGTTCTTAGGACTATTTTAAAGGCATTTAGTTTCATTCCAACATGTCTCATCTCCTTTCTCCTTGCCTCAACCTGCATCAGCCTCTCTCCTAAGCTATAACTGCAGCTCCTACCTGGCTTCTGCTCCTAGTATAAGCAGATATTGTACTGCCTTATAAAACACGTTTAATCCCTGGAATAATAACCCTGCATCAAACTGTGGACCGAAGTCACCAAAAAATTAACTCCATGCACTTAAAATCTTGATCCAGTCTTTTTCTCAGTTTTGATTTCCCCAACTACCCCATTTCCTGCCCCATAAATTCTAGCTGTGTTGAACTCCTTCCTAACATCAGAATATTCTAAGCTCTCTGGTGACTCCTTTGTACATATTATTTCCTGTCTCACATTATTTTACTATGTCTCCCTTCCCTGCCCTTAAAACCTTTGCTTTTTCTGCAAGACCCTGCTACCACAGTACTGTATTTGTATAGCTAATGTGGTGGTTCTTTTATAATATATTCCTATAAATACCTGATCTCCAGGTGACAATACTGAGTTTTGTCTGGCTCATTATTTCCACCATGTATTCAATTGTCTGGTATAAAATAGGATTCTGTACTTTTGGGTGATTAAATAATTATGTCCAAAATAAAAAAATCATGAGACTTATTTCTCTGCTTCATTGAGTATGTATAAAGTTTGATTGCATATAGTTGATAAAAAGCACTAATTTTATGTAATTATTTTCATCTTTATTGTAGACTAAGATCACCAAATGTACCTGGAGAAGATATTGTATAACATGGGGAAACACTGGTAGTCTTGCCCCTGAAAAAGATGATTATGGGTTTCTCTACAAGCCTTAACTGAAGCTAGTATATTCTGTGTTTTGCCTTTCTTTCCTTCTTTTATTCATTTATTCCTTATACTCATTTATTCAGTCCTTAATGTATGTTCTAAAAATATGGTGAAGGTTTAAATTTTCTAAAATGTATTACAGTAGAAGACATTTTGCCACTAATCCCCCACAGAATACTCCTTTTGCTTTGAACACCCTTGTCTCATCATTCTTGCCACTTTCTGAAACAGTTTTGGAAGTCTTTCATGTTGTTATTTATTTATTTTTATTGCAGAAAACTTTTGTAAGTTGTTTTATTTACAGTGCTGACTTTGAAAAGATCACTAAAGTTAACTAGACAATAATCTATGCAGAAATCACTGTACAAAAAGAGGGAAAGCTCAAAATGTCAACTTTCTACAGAGAACCCACAGTTCAGTTTTATTCAGAGAAAAGGAAACTAGTAACTTTTTTTTTTATGGTTTATTTTATTTTATTTTTTTTCAAAGTTTTATTGATAAACAGATAGCAATGAGACAGTTTCAAATCAAATCGGAAGTACAGTTTCAACAAATAATACACTGCATATATTCTTCTTAGTGGTTAATTGCTGTACAAGATGCGTACTTGTGATCCTATTTACAAACACTATTAGAACAAATCATTCTATTCATTAAGAGAATGCAACTATATATCTATCCCAACCACTTTGAATACACAGATACAAAATGGACATTCATAGGTATACCCCATTTTTTCTAAGTTTCGTTATTGAATATTATAGGTGTGTAAACTCAGCAAAATATTCTAAAAGAGTCCAGTAGCCCATAATAGCATTGGGTCTTCTGTTTAACTGGCAATGTCAGAAATTATTGACCTGAGTCCCCCACAGCTCAACTTAACAGCATGGCTTTATTTCTTATATTTCGACTTCATACTTTTCTACTGGATGGTTAAGACCAAGGTAAAGCAGGACCTATGCAGCAAGAGTTGTAGCTTTTTGGTCTGAGAAGGTCAGTGAAATGCCCTCAGGATTTGTCCTGAGATCCTGTACCTCAGATTGTAGAACCTTCATCAGTGCAGCCATGTGGATGAGTCACGGCCATTGCCTGGCCAATGTGCTCTCTGTGAAAGCCTGAGAGAGTGTCTTCTCCCCATGTGACTCTCCTTAGGCACACTCTATGTCATCAATCACTTTCCTCTTTGGCCCCGTAATCTTCTTGATCAGAAAATTTGGGACACTACCGAGGTACATGACGTTACAGTACAAGTTCTCATATGTCCTGAGTCTTAATTGACCTTAGAAGGCTAGGGCCAAAATGTTGGCTTTCCTTGTATCCCTCCTTTTTCTCTAATTTTGGTCTGCAAACTTAGGTTGTTAACCATCCAAAAGAAAAGCTTATTGTTATTATCAAACGATTTAGGCTATCAAGCTTAACCTCACTATCTCACTGCATTTCAAACATCTTAGGCATAATAAGGAACAGGTATTTTTCATCAAGTATTGATATGTTGAACTTTAAGTCCCTACATAATATGATTAAAAAAACATTTAAAAATTAGATTATATTTTAAAAATAGGATAAAGAATTCTATGCTTCTCATGTTTGCACATAAGTCCAAAAATTTCACCATATACAACCTGGAATAAGGATTTTTGTTGTTGTTGTTGTTGTTGTTGTTGTTGTTGTTGTTGCTCACATGCCTTCAGGGCACGTTTGGCCAGCAGGAGAGTTGTGAGGTTCGAACTCCAGCCACCTGAGGCTGACAGCTTTGTGGAAGCAGCCACTTAAAGGACTGAGCTAGGCTCAGGCCCCCAAGAAAACTGGTAACTTTTGCTCAGACTAGAAGAAAGAAATTCAGCCATTGGTTTGAAGAAATTCAAACTACACATGCAATGAGGACAATATTATGTTAATACAATTGTTTTGCTGCTACATTTGTCTATTGTTTGTCTAATATTAACAGTTATAAACAGAGTAGTACAACTAGTATTTGGGACAATCCTTATAGTATTATAGTGTTTCCTTACAGTGTTACAGTGTCAGGCACAACATTTCACT
This sequence comes from Octodon degus, assembly GCF_000260255.1. Classification (NCBI taxonomy): domain Eukaryota; kingdom Metazoa; phylum Chordata; class Mammalia; order Rodentia; family Octodontidae; genus Octodon; species Octodon degus. Next base: position 14,993,606 of record NW_004524612.1, read on the forward strand.
TCTCTTCACACAACTGGTTCTCCTTGCATACCTGGGCTTCCTCCTCTTCAGTAAAGTCTTTTTTTTTTTTTTTTTTGGTATTGTTTTTTGCAGTACTGGGGATTGAACTCAGGACCTTGCACTTGCCAGGCAAATACTTAATTCTACTGAGCTATCTCCTCAGCCCTAGTAAAGTCATTTTTGATATTAAAATTTTGTGAATCTCCTCAGGAGTTTTCCCCTTGATCATATTGGCAATAGTCTTGCATGTAGCATCAAGCAAACCTTTGATGTCTAGGTAATTTGCTGCCAGAATAAGTTTAAAAAGGGTTCCTTGGTCAAGTTTCAGGAATTCTTGGTCCCAAACAGGGATGTCATCTGTTCACTTTTTTTTGTTCTCATCATTCTCAGGAAGAGGAGGGTCATCCTTGTGGTGGGTACACCACTGAATGACCTTTTTTAATATTGCTGCATTAACATTTGGTAGAGGAACTGGGTCATTATCTCCTTTATCATCCATTCCCAAATCTTCCAACATGGTTTTGATTGTCACAGACTGTTTGGCAATTTCAACATCAATTTCAAATATCTCTCCATCAGAACTCTGCAACTTAATTGAAGGCTTGGTGTTTGGTCTCTAAAAGACTACAGGCCCAAGGCAGATGAGAGCAAGGAAGATGTTCCCACCAGTTGGAGAAAGGCAGCAGCTGACAAAGCAACTCTCTTTCATATTTTTAGTTGTGCTGTCATAGCTGCCTTGATGTTCTGAGTCAGTTGAAACCATTTACCTTTCATAATCCTTTTGACTTTGTGAAAGAGCCAGAAGTTGCATGGTGTCAGATCCCATGAACAAAGTGGGTAATGAAACACCATGTTTTTACACGCCTGTCTTTCCATTGGCTGGCACTTAACAACATTCATTGTATTTTTGATCATAGCTTGTAAGAATCTCATCCCAGGTCTGCTTTAAAAAATGGCAAGAGAGCTGGGGAGATAGCTTGGTGGTCTGAGCACCTGCCTGGCAAGCTCAAGGTCCTGAGTTCAATCCCCAGTATCACATACCATGCTGGCTCTGGAACCCCAGTGCGCCTTGCAGGCCTCAGAACCAGACATGGTGTCACACACCTATAATCCCTGCACTGGGGAGGCTGAGACAGGAGGCTCACTATGAGTCTGAACTGCATAGAGAGACCCTGTATCAAGAAAAAAAAAAAAGGTAAGAATGATGGGATAAATTAAATGTGTTCGAAGCAAGGGAGAGTGTTTGAACAAGATTAATGGTAGTATGTCCTTTCCTTTAATAAATTTTTAAGCTTAAACATTATATATTATGACTGTGCCTTATATTATTTATACAGCACCAACTAGATTGCTCAAACTTATATAACCTCCCTTTATGAGTAGCTAGCAACAGTAGTTATCTCCTTCTTTGATGCTTCCTTTAAAAAAAAATTCCATATTCTTTTTCACAAAGTGTATATGGAACTTGAGATTTCAACTAACATTAAATTTAGATTAGTTAATAATGTGATGTTGTCATAGGACATGTAATTTATTGTCCAAAGTGGGATCTTTGGGGGGAATGAGACATATGCTCCTTGTATATTCTGAATATCACCCTCTTACACAGTTTATAGTTGTTTCATTTGTAGATTGTCTATTTACTCTTTTGGTTGTTTACTTTTCTGTGCATAAGTTTAGTAGTTTGATATAATTCCATTTGTGTTATGTTTGCTTTTATTTCCTGTGTTAGTGGAATGTTATCTTTAAAAAAAAAAATAGTATATCCTTATGCATTTCAGTGTTCTTCTTTTCCAAATTTGGATGTCCTTTATTTCTTCCTCTTGACCAAGTGTTCAGCATAGGACTTCCAGTAGTCTATTAAATAAAAATGCTAAGAGTAGTAATGCTTGTCTTGTTCCAGATCTTAGAAAGCTTTCAGCTTTTCCCCACTCAATATGTTAGCTGCTAACTTATTTTATGTGGCCTTATGATGAGGTATATTCTATGTCTAGATCTAATTTGTTCAGTTTTTATTATAAAGGAATGTTGCATTTTATTAAATTCCTTTTCATCTGTTAAGATGATTCAGTAATTTTGTCCTTTTTCTGTTGATGTAGTGTAGCAAGTTTATTGATCTGTAAATGTTGAACTCTGCTTACATCTCTACAGTGATTCCTATTTGACCATGGTAAATAATGTTTTTTAATGTGCTAATCTATTTGGTTTGCTTATTTTTTAAATTATTATT
>NW_004524612.1:14996261-14997537 GCF_000260255.1 Octodon degus
TGTGTGTGGCCAGCTCAGCCCACCAGAGGGCGGGCCTGGCTGGCATGTGGTGCTGGGGGATTGAACCACGGTCCCTGTGCTTTGCTTAGCTTGTTCTAGGTAGGTGCTTTAGACCACTGAGCCATCTCACCAGCCCCTGTTATTAGTTCTTTAATGTTTGGTAGAACTCACCTGTGAAGCTGAGCTTTAATTATTTAAACATATAAAACTGAACTTTAATGATAAAAATAATAAATCTTGAGTTGGGCATAGTATCTCATTCCTTACAACAAGACTGAGTGACTTAGGCAGGAGAACTGTAAGTTTGAGCCCAGCTTAGACAACTTAATGATATATTGAGACCCTGTTTCAAATTAAAAAAATATAAAATACTTGGAATGTACTCAATGCAAAGGCCTTAAGTTCAGTCACCAGTATTACAAAAGTGAATGGAAGGGTGGATGGATATATGAGTAAACAAATGGTCTTCAACAAAGGGAAAAAGAATTTTTTTTTTTAAACTAGGCTTAATGATTTAAAACAATATTGAGTAAATTCTTAATTTTCTTGAGCTTTTGACTTGAAAAAATTACTAATTTTTTTACTTTTCATGTTTTATTTTGTTAGACTATAAGAAATAACGATTTTTTTTCAATCCCCAGCATGCTGTATGGGTCCCAGCCCTGCCCCCTGCACACACTGAGAACTTCAGTTGAGACTGGGCGTGGTAGTACACCTGTAATCCCAGTGCTTGGGAGACTTAAAACAAGGATCACTATGAGTCCACTCTGTGTAGTGAGACTCTGTAGACCCTGCACTAAATACATTTAACAAAAAAGAAAGAAAAGAAATAGAAATTTAAAAGAAATTTAAAACTTACTGAACTGGTATAGAACATTATATATACTATGAATAATTATTGATTATAATATAGCTTCCAAAAATCTTTACTCTGTTACTAGAGGAGCAATCAGAATCCTCATATTTTTATACCTAGTCCCATTACCTCTTTGTTTTGTTTTGTTTTTCAATATTTTATTGAGAGACAAATAGCAGTGAGACAGTTTCAAATCAAATTGGTAGGACAGTTTAAATAATTAACACATTGCATACTTTCTTCCTAGTGGTTATTTGCTGTACAAGATGTAGACATGATATGCTATTTACAAACACTATTACAACAAATCCCTCTATTCATTAAGAGAATGTAGGGGGGCCTGCCCCTTAGCTCAGTTCTTTAAGTGGCTGCTTCAACAAAGCAGTCAGGCTCAGGTTGCTGTGGTTCGATCCCCACAAC
>NW_004524612.1:15001323-15041493 GCF_000260255.1 Octodon degus
CCATCTCACCAGCCCCATACCCCTACTTTTTTCTGAGATGCTGGGGCATGTAGTATTGTGTTCCATCCTTTGACTTTCAGCCTATGAATGTCTTTATGAGTAAAATGTGTTTCTTGTATACAGCATATTGTTGGATTTTGTTTCCTAATCCACTGGGCCAGTTTATTTCTCTTAATTGGTGAATTGAGTCCATTTACTTTGATGATTATAATTGAGATGTATTGGCTTACGATTGACATGTTACTTACCTGTTGTCGTTTACTCCTTTTTCTCCTGTGTTTAATTGTTTAACCTATTTAGTTGGTTGCTTCTGATCTCATTCATGGAGTTCTGGTCATTTTGGTCCCTCTCTAGAACATCTTTCAGGAGCCTATGTAGAGTTGGCTTTGTCATCATAAAATTCTTTAGTTGTTCTTTGTCATGGAAGTATTTCACTTCTCCATCAAACTTGAAAGAGAGTTTTGCAGGGTACAGTAGTCTGGGCTGGAATTTGTTTTCATAGAGGACTTGAAGTACTCTGCTCCATGCTCTTTTTGCCTTCATGGTTGTGAAGAGAATTCGGCCATAATTCTGATGGGTTTTCCTTTGTATGTGATCTGCTTCTTTTCTCTAGCGGCTTTCAGTGTGATATTCTTGTGTTGGATTTCTGGGATCTTGACTATTATATGTCTCGGTGTGTTTTTAATGGGGTTGAGGTTACTTGGCATTCTGTGTGCTTCGGTTACCTGAATGTCAGATTGTTTCCTCATATTTGGGAAGTTTTCTGCTATTACTTCTGCCCATATTCTTTTCATATCATTCGTATTGACTCCTTCACTCTCATTGATACCTATTAGTCTCACATCCTTCATCTTTGCATCATCTTGTAAGTGATAAATTATTTTTTCCTGCATCCTAGTTGTTTTTAAGGGATCTTTTATTATCTTTTCACTAGCTGCACCAGCGTCTTCAGGATCTGAAACTGTCTTCACTTTCACTTAAACAGTTTTGCAAGCTTGTGATTGAGATTTTAAGTTCCTCTATATCTCTTTGACTCTGCTTCATGCCATCTATTTCTTTCCTGTGTTGCTCATTCAAGGAATCTGTCATTTTTCTAATCTCCTCTATTTTTTTTTATCAGTGTCTTCTTTAGAAGCAGTTATTAATTCTTTTGCTGCAGTGTTTTCTTCAGATTGGGTTTCCTCCCTATGTTTCTGTAGTTGATTTTTTACTTCAGATGCTATGAGTTCAGAGAATTTTTTTTTTTTAATTTCAGAAAAGAATTCCACTCTGAGTTCCTCTATAATTTTCTGCTGTTGCTTATTTACTATCGATGCTATTAATTCATACAGGGGGCCTGCCCCGTAGCTCAGTTCTTTAAGTGGCTGCTTCAGCAAAGCTGTCAGGCTCAGGTTGCTGTGGTTCGATCCCCACAACTCAAGCCAGCCAAATCTGCCCTGAGGGCATTTGGAACAAAAAAAAAAAAAATCCTTCTGTTAATTCATACATTTGAGCTGAGCTAATAGAAAAGAATTCAGCTCTGAATTCCTCTATAACTTTCTGCTGTTTATTTACTATCGACGCTATTAATTCATACATTTCAGCTGAACTAGTGTCCTCTGCATTTGTTCTGGGTGGGCACTGGGTTTCCTCCATACGTTACTGCATTTGATTCTCTACTACAGATGCTATTAATTCAGGGATCTTTTTTCATTTCCAATCTGAGTTCCTCTATACCTTTCTGCAGGTGTTTCTTTATTTCAGAAGCTGTTGATTCATTGATTTCAGCTGTGTGATTCCCAATTTGTTCTGTGTTAGTGTCCTCTGCACTTGTTATGGGTGGGCTTGTGGTCTGAGATTGCGTTTTGCTCCCTCTCGTTGTCATTTTGTGTAACACTGTCTTCTGACCTTAGTTGTAGATCTTTGTTGCAGTTACAACCTTAGCACCTACTGAAATTCAGGTGCAGATCTACAAAGTTTGGATTTATCCTGCTCTGCCTGGCTTGGGTCTGGCTGCTGTGCTCAGCTCCTTCCTGCTGCCGCCCTTGGGAGTGAACATGTTGTGCCCCTCTGGCAAGATGTTCTCCTCCTGGACTAGCTGAATGGCTTTGTCTCCTACACTCTCTGCAGGGATTGCAGCTGCAGGGTTTCACCCCAGGCCTGTAGTCCAGGCCTGAGCTGAGTCTGGATGGGACAAGGTGGAGTAGCAGGGAGAGGAAACTCTCCCACACACTCACTGGGCCTGGGCTAGGGCTGGATCTTGGGGTCCCCAGAGTACAACAGAAATTCTCACTGGGTGAGCAGGGGCGATACTGCAGAGTGGTATAGGGGGCTCAAGGGGGTGAAAGAAGGTCTCACCCATGCTGCTCCTGGGCTTGGACCTGCAGGTCCAGCTTGTGCAGGGTGGCAGGATGCTCTCCCACACACTCACCAGGCCTGGGCTAGGACTGGATCTGGGGGTCCTCAGAACACAGCAGAAATTCTCACAGGGCAGGCAGGGTTGGGGGGTGCTGCAGATTGGTGGGGGGATTCCCAAGGGGGTAGAAGAGGTTCTCACCCGTGCTGCACCTGGGCTGGGACCGGCAGGTCCCATCGGCACAGGGCAGCCAGAAGCTGTCCCACATATTCACCGAGGCCTGGGCTAGGACTGGATCTGGGGGTCCCCAGAATGCAGCAGAAATTCTCACTTGGTGGGCGGGGGGGGTGTTGCGGAGTTCGGTGGGGGGGTGATCCCAGGGGGATTGAAGAGGGTCTCACCCTCACTGTGCCTGGGCTTGGACCTGCAGGTCCTGCTGGCGCAGGGTAGCAGGAAGCTCTCCCACACACTCACAGGGCCTGGGCTAGGACTGGATCCCCCCCAATAACTTTTTGAAACAATTCAAGTTTTTACAGAATTATGTTAATCATTAAAGTAATTCTTAGTTATTTCACTATTTCCTCACATAGAAATTTATAAAAATGGCAGACTAAAAGTCAGTATTAATGCTGCCAGTATATGTTTCCTGCCTTTGTCTAGCATGCCTCCTCCCATAATCAGTCATTCTAACACTTCTTCAGTGTGTATCTTTCAAGATCTGTTTGGGAATAACTTTGTGCCCCTGCTTGTCAGTAGCCCGTGTGCCATAGGATCCATGTCTTTGGGAAGACCCACACTAGGTTGGTCATAACTTTAGGCGTGCGGACAGGGTTGAGTCACACTTGTACCTGGCCCCAGATGACCTTCTGTGTAGGAGAGAGAAGTTTAGAAGAACAACTGAGATGTCACAGAAGAACAGATGAGGTCTGTGGGATTCATAGTGTAGAGGGAACACATTTGACAGGATAAGAGGTAATGTATGAGCCATATCTTGAAAGACATCTAGATAAGACATGCCCTGGGGAAAGGCAAAAAAGCAGATGTACAGGCAATAGGAAGACAGAGAGCAAAGATTTTTGCAAGGTTATCACATTGTCCTGGGGTGCAGCATATGTATATGGGAGCAGTAGTAGATAAAGATCCAACTCTGAACACCTCTAGAAGAAACGGGAAACTTTTTGAACAGGAGGTGTTCCTAGGTTATATTAATCAGACATTGGAAGAGTGCAGTGTCAGTCACAGTCTTTACAGTTATTTGCATGGAAAGTTATCACAGTGAGGTACACTGGCCATAGAGCTGTTGCTTAAATGAGATCGTAACAGCTATTATGCTCCATACATCTGAGAAAACCTTAATTGTAAGCCATATCCTATTTTCCATGCCAGTAAGAAACAAAAAAGTGTCATTTAATTTTAAGAGATCACTACTTATGAAATATATCAACTTTAGAGATCACAGTAAAGAAGAAATGTACATCACATAAATCAGTGAAATGGGGCCATTGCACAGGCACAGAGAACCAGTGGTATGCTCCAGAAAGAAAAGAGAAAGAAGAGGAAATAAGATCAATAACAAAGGTGGAAAAGTTGAGCTTAAAGAACAAGTATTCATTTACTTCTCTTATGAGAAAAATAAATAGTGGTCTGAAGAGCTGGCCAAATAGCTCAGCAGATTAAAGTGCATGCAAGCAGGTGCTGGGGTCTGGGGTTCTATTCCCACCCCCTTGCCAACCCTGCCCCCGGGGTACATGGCGATTGAGACTGGGTATAATGGTCTGAGACAAACAATGGACAAGAGAAGTTTAGAAGCCAGGAAGCTAAAAAATTAAAAAAACTGATATAAAATAACCTTTGTCTTGATAAAAGAGAAGGCAAGGTCATCTGCAAAAAGATTGACAGTGGTGGGTTTGGGGGCTTGAGCTTTAAGAGTGAATTGGTTTTAAGTGATTGGGACATGAAAAATATCTCAGAAATGAGGGGCCCAGATAAAATACAAGGATTTATAAAGAAGCAGTTGGCCCTACCTTATGACCTTGCCCAGGCTTACTTGGTACTCTCAGAGAAGGACAGAAGAAAAATTGCTTTCTGCATGGTAGGAGATTAGCTGGACACAGGTAGGGTGGAAGGACAGAAAAGGTCAGCAACCTAGTTCTCCTGGGGGATATTGATTTGGCATGCTGTGGAGTTCAGGCAAGCAATGAGAGGTGAGACCAGAAGAACAATGATAGGTGAATACAGGGTTTTCTTATTTGGGAGGGAGTGGTGGGGAAGTTGATCATTAAAGATTGTAAAGAAGATGGAAAGTTCTTTTGAAGAGAGTAGGTAAGTAGATTGGGGAATTTAGGGTCATGTAGGGAGATAGAGTTCTGAGCAGTATCGTGAAGATATATTTTTCTAAAATACACATGAGAATTTATCTGTGTTATTTGAAAAACACTCCAGGTCCCATTTCTTTCATGGTGAATTCTTTACTAATTAGAGGACAGAGAAGGCTTATTCCAAACTGGCCCATGTCACCTTTCTAAGCTCTGTCTCATTTTCTTGTATGATTGTATGATCCCTGTAGTTTTGTTTATGGTTTTGTTTGGTTTGGCTTTCTGTCCTGGGGATTGAAGCCTTTACATTGAGGTACATCCCCAACACTTTATTCTTTGAGATAGGGTCTTGCTAAGTTGTCCAGGCTGGATTCAAACTTGTAATTATCCTGCCTCAGCTTTGAGTGTTAGGATTATAGATATGCAGCACCCCTGGCCTCTTCTATAAGTCTTCATAGTGCTCAGAGTTCTTAAGGCTGTTGTCTACCACCTTGCCTTTGCATGTGCTGTTCTCCTTCTTTTATACAAAATGCTCTTTTTTCTTCGTCTCTGCTTTATCACCTCCTGCCTAACCTTGAGAACAAACTCTAGTGCACACCTCTGGGGCCTTCCTGGTGTCTGCCCAGGCAGAGTGTATTGTGTGACCATCCACAGGCCCTGGGCCCCTTACTGTCTCCAGGAGATTGTGAACACCTTAGAGTCAGAAAGGAATTTTCTTTTCCCCTACCACATGTTAGGTAGATAATACATGCTTGCTGAAATTAGAGTGAATGAAGTAACTGGTCCACCTCAAATTGTGTGTCCACAGGGTCACTCACTCAGCTATCTTGATTAACAGTTGGGCTCTAAGTCTGAGGTGGGGCCCAAGGTTCTGACTTTCTAGTAAGTATTAGTGATGCTCACGCTAGTAGTTATGAAAGTGAGTCAAAAAGATCCTTGATGGAAACCCTGGAGCCCCAAAATGACGACAGAAAATTGTTCAGGAAGAGATACTTAATTAAAGCATGGAATACTGTAGAAAAGAGGGCTGTTGTTGACAAGATTGCAGGAATATAGTTATATGGCTTCTGTTTTAGAAACAGGAAGGTGGGGAGGAGAGAGGACTGCAGTGCAGGTGTGTCCTCTGTGGAGAGGGCTGGCACAGGAAGTGGCAGCGGGAGTCAGATTCAAGGGGCTCCTGTGTGGGGAAGGACCTGCAGTACAGGGGTGGTGAGAGAACAGCAAAGGCTGGCTCACTAACAGGGACTCCCTGAAAGAATGGTAAGGATTAAAATCTCTAATCCTAATTTGCAAGGATGAAGGCATGCAGTTTTTAATTTTTTTGGTTCAGGGTCTTGCTGTGTAGTTCAAACTGTCCTCAAACTCGGCCATCCTGCTGCCTCAGCCTATGAAGTGTTGAGACTGCAAGTGTGTACCACCACTCATGACTTTTTTTTAACCTCATAAATAACAGAAAAAGTAACCCTAGTAATAAACATTCTTATTAATCCTCATAATTCTGAGTATAATAATTCTAAGGACAGGTTCAACAAACTTAATTTTTAAAAATACTATTGAACAACTTTTTTAATATATAAAAGGTAGAATGTTTGAATGTCTTCCCACTAAGTCCCTTCTCCCCATGGTGAGCAGTCAGTATTTTCATCCTGGTGAGGACTATTCCAGATGTTAACTGTGTAAACTATAAATTTCTATAGTCGTATTTTTTATGTGTGTGTTCCATTGTTTTCTCACTTTACAATATGTCATAAATATTCCTTCAAGTCAATGGACAGAGCTCTAACTTACTTTTCCCATAGCCATTTTTAAATAGTTATATATAAATATAGATGTCTCATAATTCATTCTAACATTCTGTTATTGGACAATCGGGCAATTTCCAATTTTTGTTACTACAATGTGACCAAAAAAGCCCTCTTGTTACTGGTGTCACAATAACATGACTGTCTGACTTTAACCACTAATATGTACCAAAAATAACTTTTATATCATCTTTTAATGAAGTGTAACACTGTATGTAATAGCCACTCATCACATGTAGCTATTAAAATTAAATTAGTGAAAATTAAATTTAAATCTACTTCTTAGTGCAAGTGCTTGGCACCCTGTGTGAGTAGTTGCTACCATACCAAACAGCACAGAAGAGACCATTTTTATCTTACAGAAAATTACATTGTGCAACCTGGACTAGACATTTAAATGTTACATTTTAAAGAACTTTTCAATGAGTTGATGTTTTTATGGCATACATTTAAAAAAGTGAAAAGTATGTCTGTATTGGTTGTCTCTGCAGTTACTTCAATGAGAATCAATATCCAGATGAAGCAAAACGAGAAGAAATTGCAAATGCTTGCAATGCAGTTATACAGAAGCCAGGTAAGGAGGCAAGCACAGCTCTGCACTGATGCTCAGTTACATTTATATGTTTAGGACATAAGCTCTCCCACCCATGTCTTGTTGGCTGTCCATCTGTGCAGTACTTCTGAGATAACACTGTGCAGTCACCACCAGAGTGTTTCCTGAGAGTGGCTCTGCATAATATTTGAGACCTTAAAATTGCTTTTTTTTAGATAGAAATTTTTTGTAAAATTTAGTATAAATATAAATTCCAAAATAATTTTATTTGATGTTTAAGATATTTAAGGAAATGTAGTTAATAAAAAGATTTAAATAGATTTTTTTATAACTGTTATAAATTGTGTGATTTTATATTCCTTTTGGGAGAAGGAATTCTTTTTGGACTTGGCTTTTATGTTCTCTCTACATTGAGAGGCCCTCCTCTTAGGTAGGAAAAACATAGGTACATTAGTGCCATTGTGAAGTCCAGATGTTCCTGTGCAAGTCAAAGAACTATTTATGTAGTTTGTGTGTATTTTATTTCATGTACTTGAATACTATTTCACATTTTACAGATTTTGTTACCAGAAAACCATTTTCAGTTAAGACGATCCCACTGGTTTCTGTTTGGCCTGTTACTTTGAATAATTGAAAGACTATCTTGCAGAAGTATCAGTGTTTTATAACAATGAAGCAGGAAGTTATTTTTCCTATCCAGAAGCCAGACTTTCTTTCCATGTGGGCTCTACAAATGCAGTCTCACCCACACGTGTGTGAAAAGCATCTGTACCCTGAGTTACACAAGCCAAAAGCCATGCAACTAGAAGTCTCCTTGGAAATCTCTTTACCCCAGTATCATTGATACCCCAACAAGTCTGGTTTCTCTATCTACTGTAAATTAAAAGCTGAGAAACAGACAAAAAAGGAGGGAGTGCTTCAGGTGGGTCCTTACTGTCAAGCATGTTTTTCTCCATAAGAAATCATCTTTGACATCAAAGAATACAGAAGTGTAATGTGGCTCGAGCAGTACTTCGTATTTCGGTATAGTCACAAAAAGGATGATCCCAGGGCTTTTGGCCTTCCAGGAAACATGTCTCGTGACCTGTGTCTTAAGACAGCAAAATACTAGTTAGTATAAGGCCTTGCAAAGGACACTGTGTCCCTGTAGAATAGTGCAAATGAGTGAAGCTTCCCTGATACTGTCACATAACTTTGATCTGGCACCTTGGTAAACTGACTGTGTGGAATGGAATTCTTTAGTGTTGTGTAGGCTTTCTGAATTGAAGTGTACTATTAGTTGCAGTTTGGGTATTCACTTATATGGGTGTGGACATAGCAGAAGATAATGCATAAAAAAAGTTGCACTGCATCTCTTGTTTCTTGTTAAATGGAATCAAAGCAACTTAAAATGTTATTCCTTAAAAGTAGTTCACTCTGGAATCCCAGATATAGATTATCTGAATTTTATTGCATGCATTCACAGGCAAAAAACTGTCCGATCTGGAACGAGTTACCTCCCTGAAAGTATATAATTGGTTTGCTAATAGACGGAAGGAGATCAAGAGGAGAGCCAATATTGGTAATGTATCAGAGTGGCTGCTTTATCTTGTGAGAAAGTTCCAGACATCATGTTTATTTTAGGAATGACTTCAGTTTAGGAACTGTAAGTTTAAATTATCCTAACTTTTAGGCCTAAGAAGAGTCATCTCTATGATTCATTTTTTAATAGCCCAAAAGTTAGTATTATTTACATTATTTGTATTATAATAATAATGACATTGTTACTTATAAAATTCATTGTTTTTAATATTCTAAATTATAGAATTAAACAGACCCTTTGCAGTTGAGTACCTTGTTTTTCAGATTAAAGATTCTCATAAGGTTTAGAGAGGAATTGTGACTTGGTTTAAGCTTGTTTGTTATTACTTGACTCTAGCTTAGATAGCAGATAAAACCTGATTGACATTATTGGGATTGGCCACGAACACAGTAAAAGGCAACAGACGATAAAGAGAGAATTTAAAAGGCTGAAAGTGTAGTTCAGTAATAGAGTGCTTGCCTTGCACGTATAAGGCACAGGTTTTGATCCTGAGTACTGCAGAAGGAAAAAAACATTAAGACATTTTTAATTCTGATTTTAACCATTTTGTGATATATAGATATCTCAAAATGTCTCATTGTATACAATAAAAGCTAGGATTGTCTGTCTGTCTGTCTGTCTGTCTGTCTCTTTAAGACAGAGTTTTGCTAAGTTGCCCCAGCTGGGCTGAAACTGGTGATCTCCTGCTTCAGCTCCCTTACAGTGCTGGGATTAGAGAGGGATGTGCCACCATGTTCACCTAAATATATACCATTTTAATTGTAATATGTACCTTAATAAAGCTGGAAAAAAAAAAATACTGACACTAAAGAGAATTATGAATATTCTAATGAAGAAATAAAGCCTTTTTTCCCATTTAGAACACAAAAAAAGAAAAAAATTTGAATTGTTGACATTGAGGGTGAGGATTGGTTTTAAGATTCTGAACTTCCATTTCATTAAATAAATATAATTCCATTTCATCACTCCAATTCTCAAAGCTTTATGGAACACCAAGACAGGTGAGCTGTTCAGTTAGTTAGTGAACTATATACTTCCAGCTTACAGGAAGACAGACAGTGTAATGTGCAGAGCAGAGAGATTCCAGATGGGGAGAGTGTGTCTCCCCAAGCTGCATGCATTTGAATTTCATCCATCTGCAGCCTGAGAGAACCAAGATGTCACAGTGTCAAGGGATATAGGTTATTTCGCTACATTCTCATTATGCTGTGGCCATTACGATAAGCCATATTTGCTTTTGCTTTTGCTTTTGTCGAAGAAGCAGCAATCCTGGAGAGTCATGGGATAGATGTACAGAGTCCGGGTGGCCACTCCAACAGTGACGATGTGGACGGCAATGACTACTCTGAGCAGGTGAGCAGCAGGGCTTGGGCCCGAGGTTCCTGGGATTAAGTGGTGGGACAGGGTGACAGTGCTGTGAAGGCTGTGGGTGTCGGGTCTGGGGTGGGGGAGGGCAGGGAAGCAGCTGTCGTCCCTCCACTCTGCTCATGTGTCTAGTTAGACTGTCATGTAATTTGAAAGGAATGTGGTAAGATTCAGTTGTCCTGTTGACTTTGAGAGATTGCTATTCACCCACATGGATTTATTGTCATACAACAGGATACTTGGCAAGTACGCAATGGGGAGGAGGAGGAGGGAAGAAGTTCAGAGGGAGGCAGAGAAGCAGAGAAGGTAGAAGAAGAGAGGAGGATCTGATCCAAACAAGCAAGTTACACCATTCACCACACACACTCAGTGTTTGAAAAGCACTAGGGGCAGCTGGGCAGCTGTGACCCCTGCCTAAACATGTACTGGAGCAGGGCACAATGGAAGGCCCACCCAACCTGGCCCCATTGCAGTGAGAACCCTGTGCCCCGGGGAGTGGCCCCTCCACCTCTGGCGCGTTGACACTCCATCCTCATGCAGCACCCGCATGCCTGCTCATCACGCCTGTCCTAGCCTGCATTGCTTGGGTAAACATGTATTTAACTGTAGCCACTGCATGGAGTAATTGAGTAACTAAGACTGTGGGAGCTTCACCCCCACATATGTGTTGACAGATTTCATTGTAATTTTTAGAGTTTAAGTTTTATTTCCATTTGGAAAGTGCTGGCAGTGTATGGTTCCTTCCTCAGACTGCAGCCAGAAAGTTTTTGCTCTTTCCTGTGGTCATTTTTCTGGCCCCTCAGTCGGTTAATTTATAAAAGTAGCCCCTGTGTTCTGTGTCCCAGCCGCCTGACAGCCATTTATCACATTATACCCAGACTATCTGAGTGAGTGGAATTCCACGCAAATCCTCTTTTGAATCCTGAAGACTATTCTGTGAAAATTGTAATGACACACTAGTCGTGATGCCCCAAGTGTTACTTTTTTCCCTACTTTGGACTCCAAATCTTAGCCCTGTCTTGTACTTAGAGACTTAGAGAATGTTTTGTCTTTCTAGTTGGAATCAGTCCTGTTTTGTCACCCAGTATAGATGAATCATTTCTGTCCTTTTGTGCAGATGCCCTGAGGACAGCACGTCCCATGCTTTTCCCTCAAGGGACTTTCCCTTTCTAAAACTCTGCTACACAGTTCCCTGGAGGTGTGACAGGTGAGAAACACACCCTTTAAGTGATACCAGCTTTTTTCACACCTTTATTGTTTAAATTGAGGAAAGAGAAGCAACTCTAAGTCAGGCTCCTGTATGCCCCACCCACCAGGAGCCATTTTAGGCAACTACACTTGTCTCCCATGACTGACAACTTCTGGTTGGTTTGTTTTCCTTTTCTGTAAGATGTTGGTGCCTGTAGCTTTCTCTAGCTTTCTCAGTTCAGTAGAGAAATAGCATAGATTCTAATAACCTATTTGTAAGTACGAATCCATAATTTAGTATCTTACTACTATGGCCTACAATTGATGCTTCATCTGTTCTAACAGAAGATCCAAATTGTTGGCTTTATATGAGTCATTCCAGGTTTGATCACCACAAGCAATTTTTTGATAGAATGAGTAAAATTCTTAGTGAGAAAAATACTTTTAAGTTCTTTTTATCTATTCAGTCATAAAAATGTCTGCCAGCAGTCTCTGAACTAATACCCATTCAGTGTCTACTTAAATACAGTCCACCTCACTTGCCATGAGCTGCTCATCCTTCCCTTCACACGTGTCCCACCTCTCCGTGCCCTGCATGCCTCTGTGAGCTGGAGCACTATACCATCCACTAATAACATCGGTTCCTTGTTTCTGCACATCTAGGATGACAGCACGAGCCATAGTGACCACCAAGACCCCATCTCGTTAGCTGTGGAAATGGCAGCAGTCAACCATACTATCTTGGCATTGGCCCGACAAGGAACCAACGAAATCAAGACAGAGGCCCTGGATGATGACTGATCAGGGAGGGTTAGACACAAGTTAACTTAGTTTAGACGTAGCACCTTAGCAGACTTTCCTTGGTCCTTAACATGTGTTCTTACAGTATAACTTGCAGTTTCTTGTATGTCAGGTAGCCGTTAGGGTCTTGTTCTGTGAAGATGGCATGGTGCCCTCAGCCTTTGCATATACTCTCTCAGTATTAATTCCCAGTAAATAACCAACCAACGAACCAAACTTCCCTCTCCCAGCCCCTGAGGCTAGAAAATCTTGCTGCTCCGTCTTAGCATTCCAAGAAAGTGCTTCCAGGTATTTAGATATCCCTCAGTTCTCAAGTATTAGGCTGTGTGTAAAATCTTGGGTACCTTTAGATACATGTAACACTAGTGCGTACCCCTTTTCCTTCCCCAGACTGATAGGATGCAAGCTGAGGCAGAGGCACAGGATTGCAGACACCACTTGGGGAGCATCCAGAGCGAGAGGAACACTAGAGCCCACCTCAGCGTGAGAATCACTGATTTCAGCTGCAATAAGCCGTGCCTCATATAGTCACACTGTGGCTAGATTATACTTCTTTGGGTGCTGTGCTAAGAATGTCCATGGAAACTCAAGCTCAGATTTGGTTGACACAGACATCCCTTCCTCTCACAAGCTGTGTGACCTAGTAGATAAAATACTGCCTTCTGCCTTTGGGACCATGATTCAAAACAAAAAGACAAAAAAAAAAAAAAAAAATTAAAAAACAAACCCAGAGCATTGGAAAAAAGTATGAGCTGAATGTCTAATGGATGCTAAGTCCAGTCCTCTGAACCACTGTACATTCCGTGGCACAGTTATCAGTGCCTGCCTGGAAAAGTTTTGGAGGTTATCCTTGTGTCCCCTGTCCTTGCTACCAAAAACGTCTTTCAAGGATGGAGCTAAGGTCAAAAATGAGTAAAAGAACAGTCTGTATCCATTAGCAGAAGCCCCCTCGGTCTGAGTCGTTAGAGAACTTGGGGGATTTTGCTGACTTGACTCACAGATGCAAACACTTGCCTAAATAGCAGAAAAAAGCAGGGGACATTTACCACTTTGGTGGTGGGTGTGTGAGATACTGCAGGATGTGACTGCTTTGTTCTCTTTACTCTGTCCTTGTAGAGGTGTGAAAAGCTATATTGCTACAGGCAATTTATTTAATAATTGGAAGCCATATTGATAATGGATGTGGTAATATTTGTAAAGTTGAATCTACTTTAAGCAGCAGTAACTAATGGAATTTTTTTCCTTGATCACATATGTAGCACTTTTGTTACTTTTAAAAGATATTTATATTTGATAAATATCTTTTTCGTTTTGAGAACTCAAAATACCAAACAGTGAACTTGCGTTATAAAGTCACCCTGTGATCACCTTGTCATCTAGTAGCAAAATGATGAACTATTCATGCATCAAAGAAAATTACATCTGCTGGCCTCGTATGAAAATGATCTCCTGGTATCCGATTAAATGACACATTGTCACTGTGGGTCAGAAGAAACAGCCTTCAATGCAGAGGTGGGGGTGGCAGAAGGGGCACAACAGCCATGAAACCAGCACAACCACTTTCTGCTGGTTCCATCGCTCCTCTGTGTGCCCGAAGAAGCCTCACTTGGGAGGAGGCCGGGTGGACTGTTAGGCAAGCTTCTGTCTTTCTCTGTCCATTAATTGAAAACAGCTTGAGGTAGAAGGAAGATGCCATTTCCTTAACCCCCCCCTCACCAAATGTGCTTAACCTAATTTAAGAGAGGCTCACTGGCCTTCTGTGTTTCTCCCTTTCTCGTTGGGGTGTTTTTAGCTGGTCTCTGCACTTAAGGCAACACTGATGCAATCATTCCCTTGGCTGTACATTGTGCTTCTGGAAGTCTTTGTGAGGGCATGTGTATGCCACCTTCCTATGTCTGTGACTTAAGAGTTAGGTCAGGGCCTGGTCCTGCCCTGTCCCTGGATTTCAGGGGAAAATGTATACATTTTCCTCAATTTCCAAGAGTTGAAGTGAAACGGAGCCGTTTTCTGTGTTACTGTATTACTTGAACCAACAAATTAAAGAGTAGCATTTGTTATTCTCAGGAACGAGCCCCCTCCCACACACTCCTTCTCATATCCTTTGTTTATTGTACTTTTTATTTCAATTGTGAGATTCTGTTATCTTTCCTCGTATTTTACTTAGAAGAAATATATCTTTCCATTTTGATGGAATTTTGTCTGCTTATTCTTAGTTTAATCAGAACAAGGAGAGGGGAAAAAATATATTCTCTGACAAGCCACATCCATGATTTATTGTCAGGAGATTACTGTAATTGATAGCTTCTTTAGGATGGGATTCCTAGTGTCATTTATTTGCTGGTCTTTTTAAAGGAACAAACTCAAACTGCTAAGACAGCTGCAGTTTCTAAAGAAATCCAGTGATTACCACAGAAGAGCTAAAACGTGCTGTTTTAAGACCTTTGAGGATGAAAAAGCATCAGAAAATAAGGAGTTGGCGTCAGAGCAGGCAGTGGTGGCCGGGCTGGCAGTGGTGACCCCGCAGGAGCAGGGCTGCTAGGGCACAACACGGGGTCTGAGCCAGTGGGCATGGAGGGAGGACATCTGCCCACAGCTCTGGGGACTAGCAAAAGCTGCAAGGCAATCTTTGCTTTTTTAACCAGACATTGGAATGAACATCGTTGGGATCAAGATTTAACTCTCTCTTCAGTTTTCTGCTCCAGGTTTGGTTCTGCTGTCTTGTCCAGACCACCTTAGTTCTTGTAGTGACGATACAGCTGCCGCTGTTTGGTTTCTAGTATTTTGGATGGGAAAACTTTCTCTGAACTTTTTCAGGTTTTAGATGTGGTATTAAAATAGAAATCCTCAAAATGCTCTGTCACTGAAAGGAAAAGCCAGACTTAAAAGTCACATCTCGTGCTTCTTGGTAGCTCTGAGCCTGCTCTCACCTCTTTCTGTCCTTCAGGCCCAGAGTACTCTTGGAGCCTTGTTCCTTTCTAGTCCAGGAAAGTTCTTTAAATGTGGGATCTAGTCATATAATTTATCTGCTATTTTTATTTAAAAATATTGTAATTGATTTACTGTGATCAGATGTGCAAGCTTCCCACCCAGCCCCCTCATGAAAGTACCCAACCAAGACAATTTCCACCTGTATCAGTCAGTGCCAACAGTGGACAGAAGCAGGCAGGTAAGGCAGCAAGGATGGGGACACTGCAAAGACATTTTGCTTTGGCTGTGCAGAGCTGGTATTGTGGGAATATCCCATCAGGCAGGTTGCACAGGTAAAGGGCATTTGGGAGCCTGAGAGCCCCTTCTGAGGAACCTTTGGTCCCAGCTGCAGAGGTGTGGAAGCAGCTCGTGCATACTGTTTGACCTATTTAGTGCCCATGACTGGACTGATTCTTAACTCGCATGAAGAATTTACTGATACAGTTGTTTCAGTTCTTGCACTTGGGCCTTCATCTTGAGGAACTCCTGTCAGAAACCTTCCTCCTGTAAACCCAGCATCAGGCACCAAGTATAATATACTCAGCCAGCAGCCTCCTGTCAGTTCCTCTCTGTCTCTGAACAGTTGCTCTGTTCACTGTGCTCCACTGCCGTGTCCTGGTCGAGCTGGCTTTCCTAGAGTTGATCTGCGGGCTGCAGGCAGGGGTCCGGCTTGGTAGCACCCTCGTTAGCAACCTGAGGACACAGCATGCTGTCCAAGGGGCCGGGCTCCACATGGAGCTGAGCAGCCCTCTCGTCTCCACCCTCAGCTGTGAGAATAATCCCTTCTGCACAACTGATTGCCACCCTGTCCTATGAATGTGAACTCCAAGTCCTTATCCTCTCTGAGGTCTTTAGAAGGATGTAGTTAGAAAAGTCTTCCCATTTAACTTGTAGCTCTGCATTTAAAAATGTTTTTTATCTTTTGTTCAGAGAACAACCAGAGTATTTTTTTTCCCTGTGAGTCTCAACAGATTGGTAGGCAATAATTTTTCTTATGGTTGGTGGTTCCATGCTCAGTGGCACTCTGTCTACGTTGAATAGTCCTGACCTCCTATGGTGTGTGTTGGTCTCTGTGTTAATCTCTGTGATTTAACTTTTAGGCCAGAGTGGTGATGTATTGTGTCATTTTGTTGTTGTGATTATCAGTAATGTTTCACTACTGTATTCCTTTGGGCTGCATCAAGACCAGCCAAATCTATTTATAGCTTTACTGAGCCGGATTTGTCTGTCAGGATTTCCCAGGTGAGAGGTGAACTCAACTGAGCAGTTCTGCTGGTGGGTCAGAGGGCGGGCCAGGGCTGCGCTGGGCAAGGGCCGTGTTACAGCATTCCTTTGTATGTGTGCTCCTTCAATAGTGAGATGCTTACTCAGGGCTCAGGGATCAGTTGTCAGCCAGCTGAGCTGTGTACCCTAAACCCTCCCACTGTCCCTCAGTTTCCAAAGTGTCTAGCTTGCATTCCTGGAACCACTGAGTGGTCCATGGGAAGGTAGTGCCCTCCTGAAAACAGGAAGCCTTCCTGGAAACAGCGCTGCAGCCAGTGCCACCAGCTCAGAGCAGGCCCCCATCTGTGCAGGTGCCTTCCTCACAAACTCTTGGCTGTACATCTTTGAAGTCTGCCAGAACCGACACACAGCAAGAGAAAGGCTCTTGCGATCGGCATGCTGAAATGGTTGGTGCTGATCACAGAAACTCCTCTCTGATGTCCCTGGGTACTGTTCCGCAGGCTCCTCCCACGCTCTTTCCTTAAGTGAGAAGCACCTGCTCTTAGTGTCACAGATCACACTCCTGTGAGGTCTTATTCTCAGAAATGATACTTGGGTCGCATCTTCTCACCTTTAAATGCTATAAATTTGTAAATGGAGAAGTTTCTGCATCACCTTCATTACTCTTGGTTGGGATGAGAAAGAGAAGAGAAACCCAGTCTCCTGTAGTACTGGATCTCTTTTGTAGTGAGGAACAGAGGGGAGATAGGAGAGAACCGTGAGGGAAGCTCAGCGGCGCCCGGTTCCTATCCTGCCAGCACAGATGCCTTGCGGTCGTAGGTGTACACTGCCCTTAGCTTCTTTTATCATTCTTGACATTTGGGTACAAGTAAATCTAGTTGTGACCATTCGAGTGAAACTTGCCTGGTGCTTTTCCACCACAAGTTTACCAGGCACATTCTATTTTTTTTTTAATAAATTTTATTTTATTTTATTATTTTTTTTTCCAACCAGGCACATTCTAGGACCTAACCTCTGCTGAGGTCCCTTCTGCATGGAACGTTTCTGGTGGACTTGCCGTCTGTCCTTCCACTATGATCCGTGCTCCGTGTCCACCCCTCCGCAAGGCGTGGTGCATATGCATGTGGCCCAGCGCCTGGGGAGGCCGGCTCCCCTGACTCCATTTTTGTTTTCTTTCCTTTAAGTAAGACTGGCTGTGTATAGCCATAATTAACTCACAAGTTCACATTGGTGTGCTGCAAGCAAGGGGAGGTTTGGCTGAATCTTTTCAAATTGTAACCATGGTAATTGAGGGGGGTGGCACAGAGTGAATATATAAAAATATAATGCCAATTGTTCTGAATAACTGAATGTCCTCCTGACATGTAATTAGCTGTTTTAGCAGGATGTAGATTGGCATGGTCATAATTAAGAGGATTTCTGTCCTTTATGTGATTGAAAATAGCAGAGCTCCCATCCCTCAGTCCCTTTTAGCACTAACGCTCCCAAGAACATTGGGAATAGCAACTCGGTAAACTGAAATAATGGCCTAGCGTTCATGTTCTCCCAGAGCGAAGGAGGCGGCTTGGAGCTATTTCAGCCCGAGTGGAAGCCCGTGATTATGGCTTTCCATGTGACTTGTGAGTTCTCTGAAGCCTCCCTCTCCTCTGCTCAGCCAATTTCACCTTGGACAGAGACCGGGCAGAGTCCTTGCGCGTGCTGACGAGGCCACATCTGCCCGCACACCTAGGGTTTTCAGAGTCCTCGTGGGCCACATCGCCATCGTGTTCACCTAGTGGCAGTTTGCAGGCCTTGTATAACGTTTTCCTCCTTGGCTCTCAGCTCCAGAGCAGACAGCCCAACAAGGACACAGACCATGACCTTCCCCCGGAAGGTCATGATGGAAACACCAGAGCAGCAGGGTGTGCTGCCGTCATTGAGCAGCAGGGCCGTGAGAGTGTGCCCGGCCCCCTCATGCCACTTTGCCCAGCAGGTTCTGCCCTCCCTCACCAGCTTCCTGTGCAGTTGTGCTCACAGCACACTGTGGCCTGGTTCTCACCAGTCCTCTTCTCACTCCCTGTCCTCCCCACCCACGCTTCCCGAGCCTGCAGTGTCCTGGCCACTGCCCCTTTTCTCACCCTGAGGTGGCTCTTATGTAGGCGCTCGCCCATCACTCGCCGGCCTTGCGCTAGAATACGGCAGTAGGGGTCTGTTTCATTTCTCCATCATCACTGGGGCCTTCATCTGGTTGGGCGTGGCAGCAGCAGGGAGCACCAGTGGGCCTGCCACCGCTTCCTGCCCTTGCCCGGGCTGCACATTGAGGACAGGTCAGCAGCGGCTTAGCAAAGTAAAGCTCTGGCTATTGTTTTTATTTTGCTGCTTGTCCTTGTATAAGTCTTTCCCTTCTGCATCCACAGGGACTGCCAAAAGTGCAGGTTACAGTTTCATCTGCTGAGCAAGCTGCTTGTTTAGAAGTGTCCTCTTCCAAGGGCCGGAGAGACAGCTCAGTAGAATAAGCACTTGCCTGGAAGCACAGGGTCCTGAGTTCAATCCCTGGTACCGCAAAAAAAAAAAAAAAAAAGAAGTGTTCTCTTCCTCCTCCTCCCCTTCCACCTCCACACACATGACACTCAGGAGAGTGTTTCGGGCCTTGGTTTCTTTTAGCTGTGGTCCTCTGCATATACCTGCCGTGGAATAGTAATTGTGCTGGTTTAGGGCCAGTTCTTGTGTACACCAGTGCCTCTCCCCTACAAGCCATCTGCCTGGGCTAGAGACAGAACTGAGCACATGTGCTAACTTGATGACCATGAGACATTCTCTGAAAAAGCTAGTGGACGCTCCGAGGTCTGCTCACATCCACATGACGCGGGACCCATGCCACAGCTGGAAAACCTAACGTGTATGTCATCGCTAGGCTCAGAATGCCAGATGTGCTGCCACCGAGCACAGAGCTGGAGACACTGCCCTCCCTCTGTGTCCCCAGAAGGCACCCTGAACCAAACTTCATCTGATTTTTCTTTACCACCAGCAGCCCTGCCCATCGGGGAAAGCCACCTGACCAGAATTGACGACAACATACTTTGTACTCACCATGAAATACTTAGTTTTGTGGAGAAAACTCAAAAAGCAAATTGTCCATGTAAGATTCTCTGAAGATGCTGCTGTTCTAAGTCAGTGTTGTGGGAGGCAGGCAAGCAGCTGTCCTGGGCAAAGCCTATGTAACCACAGCAGGCCAAGGCCTCCAGCACCCGTTCACCATCCCGGAGGAGCAGGAAGAGGACAGACCCCACTGCCTGGCCTCCTCCACGGACCTTCCTGCGTCTTCCTACTTGATCAGCAAGGTAACAGCAAGGGACATAAGGTCCTGAGCCACGTTAGACATGAGTAAAAATCATAGGGCCATCTAAGGCTGAGGGGACCAGTTCCCCTGTACGCTATGCTGTAGCCTGTTAGTGAAGTGAGAAGCAGGGCCCAGTTGCTGTCACCTGAGGCACCTGCTTGTGTTCTGAGCGTGCTGCTGCACCTTCCCACTTTTCTTGCTGTCCCCTCCACAGCAGCATTGATGGCCAGGTGGGCTGTAGTAGGGCTGTTGTGTGGCCCATGGGAGCACCTGCATGGCCACAAGTCCAAATTTCAGCCCACCCCTTGTCACTGCTGGGATCCAGAGTCCAGGATGGAGCAGGGCACCCAACCTTGGGCCATGTGGAGCTCGGAGACATTGGACAAGGGACACAGGCTCTGAGCTCACCTGAAGATTCTATGAAAATTCTGTCCCTCCCTTCTAACTCTTCTTAATACAGAAATTAGAGGAGTCTCTCCTGCCCGTACTGCTCCCGGATAGGCATCCTTGAAGTATGAGAGGAACAAAGCCACAGCTTTGGGGCTGTCCCCAAGGGAGCCCCTGGGTGATGAGTTAGAGTCAGAGATGCATTGGGACAGAGGTGACCAGAGAGGTCTTTGTGAGCAGGGCCTGATTTGCAGTCCCCCAACACCCTCATCTGGAGGGCAGCGCGTACTGTGCCTTTCTTTCTGGCGCTGACCTGGACTCTGCTCTGTGCACGCTTGGCCCCTAAAGACCTGGAACGGGCAGCCTTGCAGACCTCTGGGGGTCCTCGGCTCAGACGGTTCTGGGATTTGAGTTAGTGGTGTGGCCACCCATTAAGGTGTCTTCCCAGCACTGCTAGGCTAAGTCTGAACTTCAGTCTCACTGTCTGGTGTCTGGCTTCCTCCCTTGGAGCGTAGAATGCTTTCGTGTTGTTGCTTTACTGGTAATAAACCCAGCATAAACTTACGAGGGTCACTTTCCACTTCACCATTCACTGAAGCTATTAAACTGGAAAATAAAAGAACATTAATGCCCTCAATGTAAACAGCTAGCCCAGCTCCCATGGGCGTTTGACCCCCGGGGCCATGAAGGGAGCAGCCCAGAGTGGAGTGAGTGGAGAGGAGCACCCTCCTTCCAGTTGGCTCCTGTGTCGGAATCAGCGAGCCCTGCCTCGTGCATCTCTGAAAATAGGCACCAAGGAAACAAAACCAAAGAGGGCGGGGTGAATGGGGTGCACACTTTGCAAGCATTCTAAGTGCTGGCAAGGCTGCTTCACTCTGGTTTTGCCAAACCCTGCTAAGAAGGCCCCCTTCCCCAGTCATTTTGAGCTGAGCATGTGACAGCACGTGGGTGTCCCCTGCGCCTTCTGTGACCCTGTCCATACCTTCAAGGTCCCAGCCTGCTGTCTCAGTGGCCCCTTAGCTAACTGTCCACCACTGGCATCTGACTCCTGGCCATTGGTGGGATGCGATCCCTCCTGCAAGATGCTAAGACCAAGGCAGTTGCTTCCCTGGCAGAGCCCACAGCCTGCTCTGATCCCCTCACCCGCCCAGGATGAATTCTTGTTTATGTTTAAGTGCCTAAGCAAGTTGCAGACCTCTGGATCCTTCCAGTTTACCCACCCCGCCTCCCACCTGCCTGGCCTTGGGCTAGGTCTCAACCCCCCCCACCCCTGCTGTTCTGCAGGCAGAGCGGCCCTGCCCAGGGGAGGGGAGAGTTCTCCGTGTGTCGGGCAGCTCTGTCAGTCACTGTTCCTGTGGCTTCTCCTGGAGGTCCTGGTTCTTGGCTTCAGGAGTCTGCTTAGCTAGAGCTCAGCGGCTGCCACGAAGACAGGAGAAAGCAGGACAGCTTGAACTGAACGCCTATTTTTAGTGGTGGGGATGCACCAGGCCCTGAGGGTAAGGCACGACTCTGCCCAGAGCGCAGTGCCTGCTACCTGTCCCCCCAGCCCTAGGTGGCAGGGTCAGGGTACCTGCCTGCTGGGCCACTGTCAGGAGGTGTTAGCCAGATCCAGCCTGCATCTCTGCAGATGAGTGAGATTGTTTGCTTTTTCTCAAGGTCATGTAAGTCTGACCTAGATTTGGGGCCTTCGTTACATGATGAACATAGGACGTGACTGCGCGTATTCAGAGCCCACCGCCAGCAGCATGCAGATGATTTGTGGGTACATTAAAAGGTTTTGCAAAATGGAACAATCCATATCTAGGCACTTTATTTTCATTAATAATCCATCATTTTTGTTTAGACAATGAGTAACCCAAACGGCATTCGCTTGTGACATGCGTGGGCGAGTGCGTTCTGCCTCGGAGCCAGCAGGGCAGCAGGCTGAGGGTGGCGACATGGCGAGGAGATAGCCACTGGCCAGGGCCTGTCTGTCCCTGTGTGACTAAGCAGGATGAATGTAGCAGAGGCCCCAGGCCAGGGAGGGTGTGGAGGAAGCACAGGGCCTGTCGCTTGTCCCTTCCCTGGACTTGACACTGCTGCAAGAGCAGCTGCCAAGCAGCAGTTCCATCGCACACTGTGTGCAGCTTGTCGTGTGTGCGGGGCCGGGTGTGGGCTGGCACAGCGGGCACAGCGCGAGTCAGCCCCAGCCTCAGTGGCTCCTGTGCCGCCTCCCTGAGGCTGTGGAGCATTCAGCGTCTGCCAAATAGCCAAGTGGCCGGGAGGGGCCACGCATCCCTGCCTTGGCTGTCGTGTCTTCGTCTCAGTGTTTCCCTCTGGTGTCTCTGGTCTCTGTCTCCATCTTGTGTACCATGTGTCCCTGAGGGCGTCACACCTGTGTCTGAGTCTGCTGTAAGGTGTTCAGTCTACCTCAAGGGTCACCATGGTAAGCTCCGTCACACGGAACCCTCCTTCCACGCCACACACTGGAATGTATCCCACCCATCCTTGTGTCCTGTAATCACCACAAATCCTAGTGCAAATTGGATGCTGCTTTAAATGTGAAAACAATTGTTCAAAAGCTATAAAACCTGAATGAAAGCTAAAGCTGAATTTATAAGCCTTGTTGCGTATGAGCCAAAAGTGCAAAAAGCTCTATATAATGAACTAACCTGCCACTCATATAAATATAAATATATATAAATATATTAAAATCAGACTGTTCTACAAAATTGTGTATTTGTATTTTTGTGTACGTACAATTTTCTGCTAAGCAGAAGGAGGATGTAGTATAGGATGCTGTGAGAAGAGATTTGGTTTAATCCTATTTCTTTGTTACTTATTTTTGTTAACATCAGATGCCTGTCTTTGTCTTCTGTGTATGACACTGTTTGGAAGGCTGCAGTATCTCTCTTCCTTAGGGCCAGAGTCCAGAGAAAACAAGTCTGGACCTTAGAGATTTGTCTAGGCCACTCAGCACGGAGGGGGAGTGGGGCGCAGCGCTGCGCAGCAGAACCAGAGCCACTTGTGGTCCCAAGGTGGCACTGAGGGAGAGACGTGACTCCTGAGGCCTGGGCAGGCTTGGCTCCTGCCTGCCTCTGGGAAGCAGAACCTCTGTAGAAATGAACCACCCCTGCAGACACGCACTGACTCCCTCCAGTACAGACTGTGCCCAGGGTCCGTGAGGAGGGACACGGGCCGGCCCCAAACAGGACGGGGCCACTCGCCCCACGGGAGCAGCAGGTGGCACCAGCTGGCACGGCGCCCTGCTCCCAAGTCCTCGCTGCCTTTCTCCAACCAGGTGGCCCCACACCTCCTGCCGCTCCTCGGCCAGACCCCAGCCTGGTCCCCGAGTATCACCAAACCCACTCTGCCGGTGCTAAATGTGAGAGGGGGCAGTGGCTGTGAGGCCCACCCAGGACCCCTGAGCCGGGGCTGAGTGCCATCCCCATAGAAGCTGCCCTAAGGAGAGTGATACTGCAGCTTCGCCCGTAGGACTCGGACTCGATGGTATGTGATGACTGTAGCAGGAAGCCCTTGTTTCTGGGAGGCAGCAATCAGAGAAACAAGTGCTCAATTGTATTGATTAAAATAGTTCCAATGAGTCCTGTATCATTGTATCTCCTATTCTGGATTAGTGCCTTTTGGACAGTAGACTGTTCTGTAATTAAAATGTAGTATACTGCTTTTTTGTACAGTTTTGTTTTAATAAAACTTTTTTTTAATTTGTGTTTATTTTAGTATTGTACCTATTAGAAAATAAAATGTATAACTGAACTGAGGCTGCCTAGGCTTTCTTTGGGTCCAACCAAATGCTCATGGTTCGAGTGCCCAGCACCGCAGGGGGTACAGGTCCCTCAGGCTCTTCAGAGGCCCTGGGCCAGGGTCCTGGGCAAAGGATCAGGGTCCCAAAGCTGCCTGGGAAGGTGGCTCCCAGAAGTCCCACCTCCCACTCCCTGCCTCACCCACGCCCACCCTGTCTTTCTCCACTCCCATTTCCCTTTCCCTGTCACATAGGAGCTTTTTGGGGGCTTCCCCTGTAACAGCAAAAAAATCAAAACAAGCTATTACCCGCCCTTCCTTAACAGGCTTGCAGCAGTGGCTTTCAGGTCCCCCACTGAGCTCTGTGTTCTCCCAGCGTGCCCTCTGTGCACAGCTCCGAAGCCCAGAGAACCCTTCAGAGTAAGCGGTCTTTGGGCGCACACGTTTAGACTACAAAAACGGTTACCAAGTGGACGCAGCAAGGGCAGGACTAGCATTGGGAGCAAAGGTCCTTTCTTTCTCTTTCTTCTTTCTTTCTTTCTTTCTTTCTTTCTTTCTTTCTTTCTTTCTTTCTTTCTTTCTTCTTTCTTTCTTTTTCTCTTTCTTATTTATTTATTGGCAGAACCAGGGATTGAGCTCAGGCCCTTGCACTTGCCAGGGAAGCGCCTGAGCCATCTCCCCAGCCCGCAAAGCTCCTAATGGGGTGGTCCCCACCCCATGCATGCTCTGTGCTTTGGCCCCAAACTGCATAGGAGCTCCGACCTTCAGCCCATGGCCTGTCTGTCCTCCCCAAGTTACTGCCCTGTCCCCATCCTAGAGCCTGTGCCCTCCACATCATGGGCTGCCCAGCACACAAGGCAAGGCTGGGACAGGTGCACATGTTCCTTACAGCACCTGAACAAGTGAGCTGATGTCATATCCATCAGGATCATTTGGGGGCTGAGCAAAGGTAAAAAACCCCAGAGCTTGCTGCAGACAGCAGCTAGCCACAGCGTTGTGAGGAAGCTACAACTTGAAGATTTCTCTTTAGAGCGAGGTCAGGGTCAGTTCTTCAGATTCCTGCCTCACTCTGAGCAGAGATGCTTCTGGCTGCCACGTCCTGTCCATTTGGCAGTGCCAAGCTCTGAGAACAACTCTCCTGCACTTGTGAATATAAACAAGCCCTGACGCACTCTGGCTGATGACTGCTGGGGCCTGCATCCACAAGGACATTGTGAGACAAGGGCTGAGTGACATACTCACCGGGGCGGGGGGTGGGGATCAGAGCGAGCGGTCCTTAGCAGGGGCCACAGTGAGTCCCATGCTGATGCTGGCCTGTGGGCCTGGGATCCCCTGGCAGGCAAAGGAGGCCTGGTCACCTCAGCACATAGGCCAAAGTCACCACCATCTGTGCCCTCTGGTCCCTTGCTGGGCACATAGCCAGATATCTGCAGGAGGTGGCCTTATCAGCACAAAAGGCCTCCAAGAGTGACAGCAAATCTCACTGTCCCCTGGGATTTGACCTGGGCACTGTCACAACCCTCATCCTCATTCCCAAAGCACCTTGGCCTACAGCCCATCTCTGTAGCAACAGCAGAGATGCTCTGTCCCCGGCCCTGTGCAGAGTGGGTCCGTCACAGGCTGAGGGACAGTGAGCCCTGCCAGACAGCTGGGGACAAGTCCCTGTCTGCTGCCAGCTCCAGCTCCCTGGCTCTCACACCTCCCAAAGTCCCTATAGCTTCTGGCTTCCACACAAGGCTAATGTATGTGGCGGGCTGGAGACCCGCCACGGCGTGGGCGCTCCAGCGCCCTGGTCCAGTGCTGGCCAGCTCGGTCCTGGGCTGCGGAGGGGTGCACCCAAGGGGCCCCTCATCCCACCCTTCCTCCTCCTGGTCTCCATCTGCAAGAGCCCACCACCACTGTAGAGAACGGGGCCATGATTAGGAGCTGTCTTCAGGGCGCATGAACCATACTGGGGTGAAGGGAGAAGCAGCAAGACGGGTCGGGTGGAGGCAAGCAATCTGGAAGCTTTTATTTAGAAGCTGCTGGTCATTTGGTGGAAAGGCACATGGTACAAAATTACAGAGGTTTAGTTCATCGTACAATACAAACCACTGAAGTCTTTACAATTCATTAGTCTTTGGATTTTTTCAAACCTCCTACTGAAGTGTACCAAACCACTCTAACCCTTGAAACAAAGTCACCTCTTTACACATGAACTCATTCTATTTACAAAATCCACACCTAGGGAAGCTGAGCCATACTCTCCTAACACCGCTTAGTATCTGCAGCCACCAGAAAGGCACCATGAGAAAGCTGCCTCGGGCAGTGGCTTAGGCACAGAGTGGGCTGCACTTGGCCCCAGGACAACCTGACAGGTGGCCAGGTCCTGCCATCTGGGTGAGACAGCCTCGGGCTGCAGGCGGGTAGCGCCCAGGCAGCCACAGGCAGGGAAGGAAGAGGCACACCAGAGCATTCACCCTGGGTGATGCTACCTACCATGGGAGCAAACACCAAGGACGGGGACCTCGGCACCGTCTAAGCCAGTGGCCTGCTCACTGTCGGATCACAGTGCCGTCCTCTCCCTCAATACTGAACCTGGGAACCCCCAGCCTCTTCCCTAGGCCCTCCCTCCTCTCTGGTCTCAGCAGGGTCCCTATCCTGCCCTCTTGGTCCAGCACAGAGCAGCTGTGTCCCCATCCCCACCAGTGCTCATCCCCACCACTTGCAGGCTGCCCACCAGGCCACGGGTGGGGAGGACTAAGACCACACAGGCCACCAGGTGAGGTGGATGTCGCCGCAGTGGCCCTGCCTGTTGTGGTCAGTATGCTGCAAGACTGTCTTCAGGCACAATGGGGGACGCAGGCTGTGTGAGATCTGAGGGCCAGGGCCCGGCTCTGCTGCTCCCTGCTGGACTGAGATTCCAGAGGTGACCCCCACTGCCCTAGCAGGACCCCAAGCCCAGAACAGTTCCCAAGACCACTGCTGGGATAAGCTTCCAACATGCTGCCAGCGTGAGCTACCCCACACTGCTTCTGAAAAACACACAGCCAGGCATGCCAAGGAAGGAGCACAGAAGTCTTGGGGACACCTTTCCACACCCATGGGGGTGCAGCCTGCAGGGATCGCTTGAAGTGTGGGCTGCATCTGTAGGTCTGGGCGCTCTGCAGAGGCCCAGGGCAGCCGTGGCAGCAGCATCTCAGGAGGCCGAGCTTCCCAGACACTGTCGGCAGCAGGATAAGGAGAAATGGAGGTGGGTGGCCGAAGGAGTCAGCCCACTATGCCAGGCTGGAACCAGGCAGCTCAAGGCTCCGAGGTGCCAGCAAGCAGCCACCTGGTGCGGCACGCCTGCAGTTCCTGCTCTGCCCGGGGTCTCCCTGACTGAGCACACAGCACGGAACCCCACCGGGGACAGCCAGGCCCACCACCGCGTACCTACTCTGCTGACATCTGTGCTCACACTTCAAGGTAGCCCCTTCTACATACTCTCTGGGTGGCCTCCCCCAGGGAGTTCTCAGGAGCACTGATTCCTCCCACAACCACCAGTCTGGACACACTATGCAAGGAACAGGTGGCGTGTAGCACCTAACCACCCAGCCCATGCTGGACAGGGGCACAGTGAGCAGAGCCCCACAAACTGATGGCGCTCACTCAAGACCCACCTGGCAGCTGTCCCTTAAGTACCAGCCAAAAACAGGCAGGAAGCCACATCAAGGCTGCCTCCAGTGGGGGCTCCCCACAGATAGCCACACCATCCCCTAGGATGGTGAGGGTCCTACCCGCAGGACCCCAAGGCCAGACCCTGGTGTCCGCACGCAGCACCTAGGAAACAGAAGATGCTGGTGTCTCCTGCCTGGGCCCTGTACAAGTGAAAGGTGGGCCCAGAGTCCTGCCATGGGTAGTGACACACACAGTTAGTGACACCAAGTAGAATGCGGCTATCAGCTGGACGCTGGGCCAGGCCATGGGGGCTGAGGCCACCACATGCGCCACCCCAACCAGAGGCAAGGGCCTGGCACCACTTTCTGCCACAAGCTCAGACCCCCGAGATCCAGGGATTCTGCTACAAGAGTTTTTGTGAAAGTTCAGGAACAAAGTAGAGGAACAGGAACAGGCTCTGAGGGTGTCCTGCCTGTATCCTGGGGCGGCCTGGAGTACCTGGGCCAGAATCTGTCCCCCTCCTCACACACACACACACCACTCCCCTGTGATGGAGGCCAACACCGCAGGCTCAGCCAGGCCAGAACAACTCAGGGCTGGGCCTGGTCCCCAGTGACATCAATCTGCTGGCATCTCTGGCCGACTGTCCAGCCCATCAGAGCCCAGGAACCGCCAAGCATAACATGGCCCAGGATGTCCCCAACGCCAAGCTGCACTCAATGTAGCAGTGAGCCAACCTTTCTGTCATCAGAGCAGGCCACCCAGACCGGTCGCCTTTCCTCACAGTAAGGCCACTTGGGTGTCTGTCCTGAAGGGACTACGAGCGCTGCGGCCCAGGCCCCTCCAGGCCCCAACCCCCAGGCAGGAGCCCAGTGGCCAAGGACGAAGGCAGAAGCCTGGGCAGACGTGATTGAGGCTCAAAAGGAATTTTGATTTGGAAAAATAAATACAAATAAATACGTTCCAAGCATTCTGTGAAGGGAATAAATGGTAACCAGGTTAAAGATGCCAGGACACCCACCAAGACCCCTTCCTGGGCATCTGTGTGATGGGATGGGGAGAGGCACTTAAGGTAGCTGGCACTCGGGACGGAGGGCAAAACCCTTGCTGGGCATGGCAAGGACAGTTAGGGCCAGAGTTTAAATTAAGGCATTAGTGGGGTCACGGAGTAAGAAAGAGGCAGACACCACGCAATCCCAACAGGGATATCGCTCTCCAAGGCTGTGGCCCAGGGCCTCGGTCCCATCCCACAGGCCCACTGGCTTCCAAAAGGCCTCATCTTCCACCCCTGAGGAAGGGAAGAAGCAAAGCTTCCGGAATCCCGGGGAGCCGGGAACTAGGGGGGTCACCAGCCCTGCATCGTGCAAAAAGCATTCACGGCCCTGCTCATGAGGTCCCATCCCTGGCCACCAGGCCTGCACTCAGCTGGCCCAGGACTTCCGGTTTTCCACATTCTTGGGGCTCCCATCAGCTTTGGCCAGGGCAGCCGTCAGCGAGGCCAGGTTGGTGGCAGAGCTGGAGAGGGTGGTGCTGCGGCGGGCCTCGGGGGCACCCTGCACCCGGAGCCCTGTGCTGCGCCTGCGCCCAGCGGCCTGGGCCCTGCGCACCCGGGCTGGCCGCACCAGCAGCCCGTAGCCAGGGTTGCACTTGAAGTACTGCTTCCCTCCTATCGAGCCATCGTTCTTTCCTGTAGGGAACAGAAAAGGGACATCAGGGAGATGAGCCCCGTGACCTGTCACCTCCCTCCCAGCGGCTTCACAAGCACTGCCTCAGGCCAGGGCACACGGGCACCTGGGATGGGCTCACCGAGTCTGTGGCCCTGCGGAGGGACAATGGAGACAGCACTAGGTCCTGCCCCTCCAGTGGGCACAATGACTTTCCATCAGGAAGGGTGGCATGGGCAGAACATCTCTTGCCTTAAGCCTCTTACCACAAACCCTCATCCCTTTCTGCCTGGGCATCTGGGGTTTTTATCTTTGTTTTGTTGGTTTCCTTCTTTTAAAGCAGGGTTATCTTGCTATGTAGCCTAGGCTGGCCTTGAATTTCTGGTGATCCTCCTGCCTCAGCCTCCTGAGCACCGCAATTTACACCATGCCCCACCTCACCTGTTCTCTGGATGTCTGCAGCCCCTCCCCAGCTTCACTCTCTACCAGCACCTATTCTCCAAGATAAGAGCTCTACACCCTGGATGCCTTCTAGAGAAAGACTGCTTAGCAGGGCCCCAGGACCCTTGGGGACGTGGCTCCCAGGAGTCCTCAGCTCATGCACCCTCACTGCTGGCCCAGCTGCATCTTCCCTCCCTGTCGTCTGTCCCCCACCCCCTCTCCCTGCCCCCAGGGATGTGCTGCTCTTGAAGCCTTAGCCATTCACTTGGCAATTTTCTCTTCTCAAGAATGAAAGTGCAGTTAGTTACCTCGGGGACTTGGCGGCATCCTCAGAATCTAGAGCAGAACTGGATCGCACTATGGAATTACTTACACACTGCACAAATTAAATAATTTGCTAATCTCTCTTTAATTCTTGAGTTCAACTAGACATAAACTTCCTTCTCACTCCCCCTTTATACTTCAGGAGAGGCAGATTTAAAACAAATTCCCAGCCTGTGTGACATTAATCTTCTAGAATCACTTCCAGTTCAAGCCATTCTATGCCAAATTATGAATTTCAAAGTAGCAAGTGACTTCACAGGGAGCACAGGACCCAGAGACACATTACCACTGGCACGGCTGTCACCCAGGATGGCATACAGCAGGCTGTGGGCATGGTGGATTCTTGTGGCTCCATGGCTGCATGGCTCAGGCCCCAACCAGACCTCCTGGCTCCAGCCCTGGCTCAAGCAGCTGTTCTTACCCCTGCTCTAACCTTGAGCTGCCCTCTCCGGGCAACCAGCCTGGCCCCAGGAGACCTGACAGAGCCCAGCCCGCCGAGTCGCCTGCCCAGCACTGCTGGGCACAGCCATTTAGGAGAACAGCCCAGCAAAGTACAGGTGTGAGGCTTCACGCCCATGGCGTCCACACAAAACCAGCCACGCTAACAGCCATGGCACCACCAGAACAGAGTTGACCCAAGGCCACAGCAGGGCACCGCTGGGCTGTAGGCTGGACAGGGCACCCACAGGCCTGCACAGCCCAGCAGACAAGGCCCTTGTGGCAGGCAAAGATGTGGCCAGGCCCAGAGAGGGCCACCTAGGGCTGGGAGGGCACTGCCACCAGAACCAGGATTCTCTGCGCTGCGCTCTGCATCAGACAGCTCAAGGAAGCTATTTAAGGCAACTCCCCAAAAGCCCAGGGTAAAGCACTCCTGAGTCTTGCCCTCATGACTCTGTAGACCACAACCTACATTCTTTTTTCCTTTCTGTATTTTAGGGAAGGGTCTACAGGGTGTTCAGGGTCTCACTACTAGATCGGACTCCTAGTGATCTGCCTGTTTACAGCCTCCCAAGAGCTGGGGTTACAGCCGTGCACGCCCAGTCTCAATTGCTGTCTCAGCGTGCCCCGGGGGTGAGGCTGGCACAGCAGGCTCAGGGATTGAACCCCTGGCCCCTGCACCTGTTTGCAGGCGGTTTAATCCACTGAGCTATTTGGTCGGCCTAACCACAGTCTACAAAGGACCTCCCATCACTGGCCCAGAGCACCCAGCTATGGCAAGGCACCCAGGAAGTCTTGGAACAGAGTGGAGGGTCCAGTGTCACAAGAGCCTCCCCTTTGACTAAGACTAAGCTCCTGTGCTACTGCAAGGCACAGGCTTCTGTGGCCCAGGAGCATATACTGAAGGACAGATGTGGTGGCTGGGGTTTGTCCTCTCAGCTACTCAGGAGGCTGAGGTGGGAGGTTCCCTTTGGCCCAAGAGTTTGAGAAACTCGGAATATAGCAGGACCCCAATCTCAAGGGGGAGGGGGACATTAAGGCCATTATCAACTAGATGTAGAGGCACAGGCCTGGAGTCCACCGCACTGGGAAGCTGAGGAAGAAGAATCACAAGTTTGAGTCCCACTGGGAAGCCCGAAGACTTCGCAAGGCCTGGTGACAAGCTCAGCGCAGAGGCCCTGGGTCTGGTCTCCAGTACTGAAAAAACTAGCAAAAACCCCACCAAATGTCTAATAGCCTTTTGGCCCAAGTTTCTAGGAACTTTCCAGAATTAAGTAAGCAAACTCATTCGGCTTGTTCCTGATTTAGGCGCCCGCCCCGCGTCCCTGGCTCCAGGGACCCTCCCCCGCACTCACCGGAAGGCAGGTCAAGCTCCACACCAACCCATGTGCCCTCCTGGAAGTCAGTTGGGCCGATGTACCGCACAATGCCCGTTTTGGTGGTGCCCACAGACACGTACTCCCCCTCCTTGAGCCACTCGGGGACTTCACTGGCTTCCTCAGAGTCCGACGCCACTTCCCGCTTCCCAGCAGCCTGCTCTCCAGGGTCTCTGGGCTCCACTGTGGCCAGCAAGTCCTCCTCAGCCCCAGAGCAACTGCCGCCCAGCATGCACGTGAAGGACTTCAGCTCCGAGGTGCGCACCTTTCGGATCCTGAATGGGGACGCGGGTGCCAGGGGGTCTGGTGGCAACAGGGGCCTAGGGACCTCAAGCTCCAGGTGGGGGGCAGACTGTGTTGGGGACTCTTCTGGGTTTGCAGGGTGGTTCTGTGTGCCAGAGGGAGAGGCCAGCTCTGCCTCTGGGGCCTGGCCTTGCACAGCCGAGGGGCCAGGCGTCTGCCCACTTGGGCCCGTGGCATCCAGGCTGAGGATAAGCGCGTCTGATAGGGTGGCGGTGGAGACGCTGTGTGAGAAGTAGCCACTGGAGGCCTCACTCAGGGGGCTGGGGGGCCCGTCTTGCCCCTCAGGGGCTGGGGTGATGACAGCGGTGTGTGGCAGGGCTGGTTTGTCCAACACCTTCAAGGCAGGGGCCACCATGGGCACCACGGTCTCTGAGGCCACAGCAGGCCCCTGGCTCCCTCGCTGAGCCTGTGGTGGAAAGGAAGCACATCTGAGAAGGACGAGTCAGGTTGTCCTGCTCCCCAGGAGAAGAGGAACACTGAGACACTGTGCCCGAGGGGAGCAGAGCCCATCGCTGCACAGGCAGTGGCCAGGCTGTGACTTCTCCCCTTCCATACAGACAGGCACTTACCCCTGCCACCAGGGTCAGGGCCTGGGGGCAGCAGGAGTAAGAAAAGGGCCTCACTCCAGTGAAACCCAACTCTGCCCACGGTGAGTTCACAAGGAGACCCTGGAAAGGCCCCAAGAACACTTTCTTCGGTAAAATCAAAAGCATGGTCTCTTCAGCAGATCTGAAGGTGTGTCCCTCCTGTCTCAGGGTTTGGCCAGGCCTTCTGTGAAGTGGCTGTCCTTCTGGCTGCTGAGAAAGGCTGATGCCGTATCAGAGCCCTGTGGCCCAAAGGGACACCAACAGAAGACAGAGTAGGGGCCAGTAGGGCAGGCGCACCCCTCATGCCACCAGGCAGATACACACCAAGCCATGTCTCAGGGGCACAATGGCAGCCACCACTTGTCCAAATCCCACTGTGCCAACTGAACTGGGCAGAGGCAGCTGGCCAGTTACCCTCCTGCTCCCTACGCTCAGTGTCCAGAAAACGGGGACAAGAACGAGACAGTGGGCACTGCTCAGAAGAAATATGTCTTCTAATATTTACGGAAAATTATTTGTATTACAGGAATGGTCATTTTCCATTTGAAATACAGGATTTATTCGAACTAGGAAATAGCTGAGATCTATGAGTCTCTTACAGTTCTTTGGCCTAATGCCGCAGTTTGATAAATCATGCATTTTCCCGCGAGCTGTCATTTACACCCGTTTTCAGAAGTCTCCCGTCCCTGCGAGGCACACTTTCAGGGGATGAAATTAACGGCACCTCTTGAGATTAACAGCCTGTTTTTGTGATGGATCTTGGGGCTGCAGAATGTGCTCACTCCAATAGATCAGGAACTGCCATCGGCATACACACTCTAAAAGATTAGGCAGTCTCTCAAGCGCCTTCACGCCCTGCATGTGTTACGCATTTCTTTCCCTTTTGTGTTGGCGTCACTGGCCAGGAGACACATACTCAGCCACAGCAGAGACCCCCTCCACTGGCCAGCAGGACCCTGATGCCCCTCCTCGCACCCACAGCTTAGTCTGTCCCATCCCAGGAGTGGCCGGCGGAAGGCGGAAAGAGTCTCCACACATCCATTTATATCGTGGCCCTAGAAGCCAAAGGACCCAGGAAGGAGAAAGCCAGGGCTGAGGGCCAAGTGGTAGGCAGCAAGATGGCAGAAGCCAGCGCCCTGGCACTGCTCCCCAGGCTGCCTCGAATGGGCCAGCTGAAACCAAGCTGCTGTCTTTGATGTCACTGGGAGATGTTTCCAGAGGGCTCTGGGGAAGCCACCAGACCTGGATAGCAGCTGAGCCATCAGCCCAGGCACTAGGGGCACACATGTCCCTGCTAGCATCACCTGTAGCAGGGCACTCAGCCTACACTCTGAGGAGGGACCCTTGTGGAGACCACAGGGAGCTCACGAGCCTCAGAAGTACCTGGTGAAAGGGCCTTTCGGAAACAGGAGGACACGAGGTGTGAATGTCCCTTGGGACTACTGGGGAGATTTTGCTATTATTCTAATAAATAAAGCTTCCTGTGAAGAGCCAGAATTTCCTAAGAGAATGAAGCACGGTGGGAAAAAATAGATTTGCTATTCATAAGAGCAGAAGTGCTGTTGATCCGTGGGAGGTCATAAGAGACTATTTTCTTCTAGCTTAGCATTAGTCTTTTCACGCTGATATCATGAATCAGAATGAAATGCAAAACTGAGAATTAAGCAAACACTTAGGAGAAGGAGATCATTCTGTTTATAGAAATCCCCTCTGCCTAGCAGTGGGCCATTAAAGCACAGACTACATTAGCAGTCAAGCACCCAAAAGTTTAGCAATCATATGATTAACACATTGAAAATAGAAAGTGTAACATGGAAAATGTGGAGGGAGAAGACAGTGACCTATACTGGAGCTAATTAGTAAACAGGAGTGCGAAGAAGAAAAAGCAGCACAGGTGTAGACAGAGCAATCCAGCACCAGCACCAGCACCAGCACCGTGAAGGGACAGCCCCGGCCCAGCGACTCACCTCCTCTATCCTGGCCACCTGGGTGTCCGGGAGAGGGGCCTGCACCAGGATTCGGGGCACGAGCTGAGGAGAAAAGTGTGCCGGTCAGGGATCAGGGACCAGGATAATCAGACAGGCGTCCACTGCACAGACTGAGAGGCGTCAGCAGGGCCCTGCTGACTAGGTCACAGGGAGAACAAGGGGCCCAGCCAGGCAGACAAGACCCTTGCTCAGTCCACTGCCACTGCCACACGTGGGCACTTGCAGGCCGAGCTCCCTTTCTGCAGTCACAATGTCCAACCCTTACAGGCTGCGTGGTACAGCCAGATGGACAGCAGGCTCATGTCACCACAGGAAGTGGGAACCCAAGAAGGCTACCTGGCCTGAGGACAGGTGTAGAGGAAGCTGCAGGCGTGAAATTAACCTAACCAGGTAATGGAGAAGGGTCGCCACCAGGTTTCTGAACAGAGATGGCAGAGGAGAGCTAAAACTCAGCAGAACACTAGCTGGCCGGAGAAACACAGTCTGAGGTGACACAGCAGCAGCAGAGCAGCCCGGAGGTGTGCACAGCCTGGGATCGCGAGTATAAACAAGGCCACAAGAGAGGACTTTGTGCCTTGCAGAGTTATAGATGGGTTCAAGGAAGATTAAAGGAAAAAGACAAAAATGATGGGAGCCAGGATAAGGAAAGGGCCTTGGTGACTGGGTTCAACTGTATGGGACACAGCAACTGGCACACGAGGCTCAGCTCCTCCCAGCACCCTTCTCTGGTCTGTGAGCTCAGGAACGAGGGCTCTTCCCCAGCACAGGAAGGTCACTCCCCCTTTGTTGGGGCCACAGAGGATGGAGGGTGGTGGCTGCTCCACTAGAGATCTCATACCTGAAAGGTACCCGGCTGTGGCTACTGCAGCGTGCAGCGTACAGCTGGACCTGAGCCTCCCACAAGAGGCCACCATCTGGGCAGAGCTCAGGCCAGGCTGTGGTCTTCTCTCCTGTCCCACTCACCCACCTGGAGGAGAAGAGTGTAGGGGACAAGACAGCCCACACCAGGCGCCAGCCAGAGGTGCAGGCATGGGGCCCTGCGTCAGTGAAGGCAGCCACATGACCATGTATGCCTAGTGCTGCTAGGAAGACAAATATCGGAGAGGAGAGGATGAGGACAGACAGGACTGAAGTCGAGGCCAGCGGCGAGGGTGTGAGGAGATCACAGCAGAAGAAGCTTTGGGGAAGAAGGGATAGCTAAGGGAACATCACTCCATCCCACAGGGGGCTCTGCAGGGGCCACTACCAGAAAAGCTCTGTGATAGCCACGAAGCAGGGGGAGGGGCCTGCAGGATGAGTACCACCTCTAGCATTAGGGCTGGAGCAGCTTCCTGATTCCTGGGCCAGAGAGCTGTGGCCCAGACCCATGGCTCTGTGGTACTCAGAGATTCCCAAGGATGCCCAGCCTCTCACATGCTCCTGCACTGGGCCTCGCGGCCCCACACAGTGCTAGGCAGAGGCTGCCGTCTCTGTGTTCCTCCCACAGTGTCTAAGGCCTCACACAGACAGGAAGCTGCTCAGCCATCACTTCATAAAGACAGAAAAAATCTCATACTAGGACTCCAGTTCCATCTGACTTATTAAGACCAGGAGCTGACCCTTCCTACTGAGGTGAAGCGCAACCCTTCCCAAGCATAAAACTGTAGGAACAGCACCAGGGACAGAGGGGTGATGATGCAGGACAGAACCTCTTCTAAAAAGATACCATCTTTCCCTCCAGGAGACTCCTGTGATTATAAAGTCCAGGACACTTAATAAATATGTGCTAAAATGAATTTCAGGACCAAACTGTCCATAACACAGGTTCCAACTACCAGTGGACAAATACTTACTGAATTTGGACAGTAAGAGGAAACGCAACTGGCTACAGAGGCTGGGGAAACTGGAAAGACAACGACCAGGGTGAGGAGAGCCTGGGTCACTGGCATCACCGGGAATGTGTACACATGCACACAGGCCGCCCACTCCAGGGAGAGCAGGGATGAACGCAGCTGTCTTGTAGGGGTCCCAGATTTATCCGCAGAGAATGCCGGAACCTCAACTGTGCCACTTGCTCACACATAACAGCTGTGTATTGTTTGCATTTTAATGCTCTTTCACACCCCCTCTGCAGGCATCGCCTCTATTTCAGGAGCTCAAAACATTTCAGATCATAAGTTCATTAATCCTTACAACACATCTGGTAACTATTAATAAAAATGACTGCAAAGTAGTTTGCAGCTATAAATATTAAGGAGAAGTCCCATGAGGCAAGTGAATATAATTACCCACATTTCACACCACGGAAACCATCACCAAGAGCGTTGGTTAAACGCGCTCAGGGCACCATGATAGACATGGGAAGGGACCAGGAGAGGCCAGACGAGCAGGGCTCAGGCAGGAGCACAGTTCAGAGGTGCGCCCGAGAGCTGGCGGGGTGCTTCCTAGCATCTAGCAGGTCTCACACTTGCTACTCCCGCTCTGACATACCCTGTGACTGGGGAGATGCGCTCCGAATCCAAACCTGGCATAAAATCCGTCCTGGAGCACCTCCACCCGGAGCACCCTGTCTCCTTGACGTAACAGGGACCGTGTCCACAAGGCTGCACCGTCTTGCTTGTTTCCTCCCTGTTATGGCTGGTGCCTAGATGTGCCCCAACAAGCCTCGTGCAGGCACAGGTGGGGCTTTACAGAGGTGGCTGGATCAAGAGCGCATGACTGACTCTTGGTGCAATGCCAGGGTTAAGGATGCTAGGCCTAAGGGTGAGTGATTGCCAAATGAGTCCACTGATTAGTTTGGCACTGCCCTCCTTCCAATAGCCTGGATATGATATAAGGGACAGAAGGCTTGTCTTGTCCCTCACTTGCTTCCTACTCTCCCTCTACCATGAACTGTTCCTCCTCTGCGGTGTCTCTGCCACGACACCTACCTGCAGTCACCCACCCTTTCTCCCTTAATGAGTGGGTGCTGGGTTTTTTCTCTCAGCAACAA
Organism: Octodon degus; assembly: GCF_000260255.1. Taxonomy (NCBI): domain Eukaryota; kingdom Metazoa; phylum Chordata; class Mammalia; order Rodentia; family Octodontidae; genus Octodon; species Octodon degus. Next base: position 15,038,634 of record NW_004524612.1, read on the forward strand.
GAAAAGTAAAACTCTCCCCATCCAAACACAAGGCTTTCTGACCCCTCCTCACACTTCTCCCCTTGGGAAGAACATCCAGGAACATTTCTTCACCTAAAGTCCCATGGAGACATGTCCCCACCTTCTCCATCAGAAGAAATAACCACTATCACCTGTCACACAGGAAACACACATCTGCTGGCATCTCTAGTATCAACTGCATGTGTCTTAACTTTTGTCCTTATAGCTTGAGGATCTTCCTAAAGCCAGAAAGGCCAGAGTAGAAGGGCAGCAATTGGATCTCGTTCAACTCTGTATTTCCACACATAAAGCACTAACGTACTGCTTCATTTAAGACAGGGTCTCATACTCCAGGCTGCTGCAAGCTTCCAGCAACGGGCCTGCCTCAGAATCCTGAGCACTAGGATTCCAGGTATGCAGCACTGTGCCCGGCATGCTTCTTGCACGAATGAACAAAGACCACATATATTACTTAACAAGTAGCACAAAGCAGACTGACACATTCCCTGACAACAAATTTACAGGAAAAAACAAGCCTGAAGTTTCAGAATATGGCAGGTAAGGAGAAGAAAAGTTGGTTGAAGAAATAAAATAATCATTTTAAACCCTTTCCAACACTGAGTTTTCAGGTGTATTTGTTTGTTTGAAAACAAACCTTTCCTAGTAATCACCTGCTATCCTGAATTTCTTAAATGTCATTTTAATGGTATTTAAATTATTATAACACTAACCAGTAGTTTAGTTTGTTTATTTAGGTACCAGAGATCAAACTCTGGACCTTGTGCTTGCCAGGCAGGAGCTTATGCCACTATCTCCCTGGCCTATAAGCAATAGTTTAAATCCAAATACAAGAAATTATTTTTACAAGAAATGAAAGTTTTATTTTTTACTACAAATAACCAGGAGCCGACCTCTCATTTTCTTGCTGCTAAAGCAGGAAAAACAAGCAACAAAAGCAGGCAGAAGCAGCACATATGGCAAGCACTGCCTGACCTAACAAACCATTCTGACAGGAGTCCAGTGGGTGAAACCCTGCCACCGGGCCTCATCACCAGGAGATCAGACCCACCACTGCGACTCTGTGCCTGGCTCCTGCATACCGATGTTCCTGGTTGCCCACTGCTTACGACTTCACGCACGAGCAATCCTGATTGGGAAGTTCTGTTAGGCTTCATGATGCTTGCATTCTATGCATCTGGTAGCTGGGTTTATTTTTTCAATTATTTATTTATGTATTTGATACAGGATCTTACTATGCAGTTCAGACACATAGTGATTCTCCTGTCTCAATCTCCCTATTGCTAGGATTATAGGCCTGCACCACTATGCCCAGTTTCAGGGCTGGCACAGCATGCAGTACTGGGGATCGAATTTGGGTCCTTGCGCTTTGCCAGGCAGGTGCACAGACCACTGAGCTAGCTCCCCAGCCCAGGGTTTCTTATTTTAAATGGGAACCCAGCATTCTGATGGATACACCAGTCTCTCATTTGCGCAAACGAGGTCAGATCTGGGAATGCACATCTGGACAGTAGTGATCCTGTCCACATGAAGTCTGTGACCAATAATACCCTGGGAGGGCAGGCAGAGTGGTGGTCACCAGCTGGCCTTTGACAGAGGCGCCTGTGTCAATCTGCACATCACGGCACAGGGAGGCGACTCCTGATCCCTGACCAGCAAGCACCACAGGCCACGCAAGGGCTCTAGGACTACTGGAGTCCTTGTCCTAAATACATTTAAAAAAAAAAAAAAAAACCTGGAGTCTTCATTTCCCTTCTCAAATGAACCCCCTTCCAAACCACAGCTGGGGAGCTTTCTGATACAGAAATGTGACCTCACAGCTCTCTGCTGAAAATTGACAAATGACTCCTCTCTGCCCATATGGAATGTTTAGAAAGAAACAGGTAAGAAAAGGAAGCTCACATAGGCCCTGCTAGGTGCAGTTTTGTGGCTTGTATGGTCCCTCTTTCTAAATCTTCATTGAGCCATTCATTCTACAAAGTATTCATTTTGCTATTTTTAATCACACTCAGCCGAGTCTCCTAAGAGATTTTATGCACTGAGCTTTGCTTTCTGAATACACAAATCAATCAATCAATCAATTTATCCAAATCTTAGATCTGCCCCCACTGGGCTGACTGGATGGAGGTGCTCAGCCTTCCTGAGTCCCAGGCCACAGCTCCACAAGGAAGCCACTGGCCACGCCTGGTGACCAAGCACAAATAACATGGCTCATGTGACTTAAGAAGTCAATTTTCTATTTTAGCTGACGTTAATTGGTAAAACATATGTTGGAAAATGGAAATGCATTTCAGGATGTTTGAACAGCTTGGACACATGAATCTACTTTTCAACAGTAAACCTGAACTTTAAAGCAGCTTAGTATGTCCAATTAAAACTGAATATCTGAACTGGAGTGTGCTAGAAATATGAAACATACATGTGATTCCAAGATCTCTGTACAAAAAAAGGGGCATCTGAAACACTTTTTTGTACTGACTATATAGGTGGACATAGCAATACTTTAAAACTACCAGCTTAAAACTACTGAATTTTGACCTTTCTTTTTAGTGTTTTAAATGTGGTTACTAGAAAAATTTGACTTCCACATGGCTCGCATTACACTTCCACCGCACAGTGCTGGTCTGCCTCTGTCCAGAAGCTCTGACGTGGAGGCCGTTGTGTGAAAACCCTGGCACCGGCCCAGGCACGTTTGGAGGAAAGTCTCGGTTATTTCACAATCATGGAATTAAGTGTATTGTCTTCCAAGATATTTCTAAGATCACTTACATATTTTTTTTTAAATTTTTATTTATTTATTTATTTATTTGAGAGAGAGAGAGAGAGAGAGAGAGAGAGAGAG
>NW_004524612.1:15041593-15084695 GCF_000260255.1 Octodon degus
GCATGTGGTGCTGGGGGATTGAACCGCGGTCCCTGATGCTTTTGCTAAGCTTGTTCTAAGTAGGTGCTTTAGACCACTGAGCCATCTCTCCAGCCCCACTTACATATTTTTAAGCAATAGATAATTACATCTGATCTCCAAATCCAAAGGTTCTAATTGTGTTTATTAGTTCCAGGGCCATTCAGGATGCAACATTAATTCTATTTTCCTTCAAGCAAAGAACCTAAGATTTCATTCATTTACTCCTTCACAAATATGTACCAGCCAGTGTTCCAGGGTTGTGCCAGGGGCTGGGGATACAGCGCACATAATGCCGGAACTAGGCACCCAGGGTCCAGTACCTAATATTCCTGCTTAATTTTAATTACACAAATGACTTTTAAAAGCCAACTTCTTTTACTGGATAAAAGTGAGTCACATACAGACAAGCTATTATTCCATTATGTTATGCATGTTAGTGTAACTTATTCTAAATATTATATAAATCACATGGTGTATACAAGTATGTCTACAATTGCTGGTAGAAGATACAGCTTCCAAGTGTCAGCATTCAGTTAGGTTATTTTTTAACCTACTGTCAGAAAGTAACTGCTACGATCTATGTGTAATGCTAGCACTCTAGGAGGCTGAAATGGGATTATAAATTGGAACCCAACCTGGGCAACTGAGCAAATTAGTGAGATCCTGTCTGAAAATAAAGGGCTAAAGAGACAGCAAAGGCTCTGGGTTCAATTTCCAGCACACAAAAAAGAAAAGGTTTTGTGTATTTTGAAAGAAGATAAAACATGCACTTCATGCAAAATGGCAGTAGTTTTTCAAGTGTCCGTGGAAGAGGAAGGACACTTAATCTAATCACAGGATGCTGACCTACAAGTCTTAAATACATGCTCTATATCCAACCTGACAACTGCTTAGATGCCCCATGAACTAAGAAATGGTCATTACATTCTCAGTGTTTGAACACATCAAAAGAATGTATCAGGATGTAGAAAGTGAAATTCAAATTGTCTACTTGTCCACTATTAGGTTCACCGGAACACAACAAGGTTCGCTTGAGTACTCTTGTCTCCAGCTAATTTCCTGTGGTCCGCAGTCTGCAAAAGCAAATCTTCATGTAGAGAATCATGCAACAGACGCACAGAACGTCCATTTCTGACAGGCCCGCCAACTACCTTCTCTATGGCCTCAGACATGCTCACTTGCTGGAGTAAGTTCTAGTCATAATTCATCATTTCTCAGATTAGCTATTACACCTGATTCTGAAGACAACTTTGTAAACTTGCCACCTCTGAGTATGTCAATCCTTCACTATCTCCTCTTGGAACCAAGGTAGAAAGCACAGTATTAGGATTTGGGATAACAGTATTCTGACGGTGGTAAGATAGCCTAAGAACTCATTACTAAAGCAGCTGAAAGAAAATCAGTTTTAATTTTTTTAACTTAAATGTTACTTGTTTCATGGTGCTAGGGATAGAATCCACAGCAAGCTGCACCCCTAGGCAAGTACTCCATTGCTGAGCTGCACCCAGCACAGAATTTTTTTTAATTAAAAAGAAAAAAAAAAAAAAAAACAGAAAACCCTGGTTCTTCCAAAAATAAAAAATAAAAAGCACGCTCAAACTCCACAAGGCCTCTATGTGCTTCCTTTGTGACATCCAGAACAAGCCAACGTGGCCTCCGTATACGCATGCCTTTAACCTAGGGATCTGTTTATAGAGGAAAACACAGTTCACCTGTGTTACTCTGGAAAGAACTTAATGGTCAAGGAAAGCAGAGGCTAGAGAATGAGGTACAGACCTGCTTTCTTTCTTTAGCTGGCTAAGATGAGGCCCTTTCTCAGGACACAGGGTACATGATTACGTAGCTCATTTCGCCAAGTAAAGCCCAAGCACGACGACCCAAGCAGCATTCTGTGGAAGAGGTACTGCAGGGAGTGTGCGTGCTCACAGGCCTCTTCCCACAAGGAGGAGCTCGGGAACAGCCCAGGAGAGCCCCGGGATCCTGCCATCCACACAGAGGCTGCGGGCCACTGCTCTCCAGGCTAGGCAGGCAGACATGTAAAGAAAGGCTAAAACGTGGCTGTGCATTTGGGAATTAAATCTGACCATTAACTCTTTAATTCCACAGATTAATCAGTGATGCCACTTGGAGTCCTGAACTTTGAAGCACATAAACAGTTCATCTAAACAGACTTCCAGATACGTGAAAAAAGCTATCACACCAAATTAATTCAATCTAACTAATTGGAGAGCAGGAAGTTCTTTCAATTATTTTATCTGCTGTCTGAGAAACACACTTGAATATGAGTGCAGATTTCCTTAATTGCAGTTCATTATTTTCCAGAGTCGTTACTAAACTTCTATCAGAAGGTCAAAGACAGCAATTTTGTCAGCTGCCACCTCTTTTGGTGCAGTATCTTTGCATTTCTGGAACTCAGACAGAAATTGATTACAACCAGAACCAATCTCCATAAAAACAAGAAATCTAACTCTTTATGAATATGTTCAAACTTTCCAAAAGACTTTGTAAGTTATGAGTCTTTGTTTTTACAAGAAGAAACTGTCAACTTCCATCTGGCAAGAAAAGACCCAGCGATTTCTCCCAGTCCATCCCATACTGCATCTTGAATGTGAGGTCAGGGAGGTACCTTCCCCAAGAGCCTGCTGACTGCAAAGATTGGGCTGAGATGCTCTCTCACAGCTCCCTGAGTCCACAGGCCTACGCGGAACCGACTGCGCCAGTCTGAAAATGTCAAGGACACTCTGATTATAAGTGTCTTTTGATGAAAATCAGTTGGTCATTACACAACCTGCACTTCTCTCCCAATCTACCAGAGGAAGGGTGAGGAATGGCTGGTAGGAACAGAACTCATCTATCCTTGGTCCTCAGCTGGGTTATTTTATATTCTCACAAACGCCTTGTGTTTAAAAAGCAGAAGTGACAGGAATTCCACAGATGTCCTTAGAGAGCACCTTGCTGTCTATAAATCACAGTGCTCATCCCCAGTTGTCACCGTCTCTCAGTTAATTTCAATTCTATCTCTCTGTGACTGTCATCTCACTATTGCAAAAGCGCCCTTCAGGGACTCTCCTTCCTTTCCTGCGGCACCGATATCGCGGCCCTTGGATGCTGCTTGGCCTCCCCACAGTGCACTTCTGCTGCTGTCCTCCAAAATGATTCCAAGGGTTCACTGTGTTTCCAGAAGTGACACAGCCGAGCCCAGCACTGCACGGCCTGTGTGGTCCACCCACACCAAAGAGAGGAGATGTGCAGGACCGCAGGTGCTTCCTCATTACTAGGGCCATCTCAGAGATGGAGGTTTGGGTCTTCAAGCTAAACTGAGACACAAACATAGAAAGGAATTTGCTTCAGTTCTTTCCTCACAGGTGGGAAGTGGAGAGAAATGATGTTTCAATGGTGAAAGGAGAAGGCGGGAGTGAGGAAGCAGTAGAGGCCTGCTTACCGAGCAGGGGCTGTGCGGGTACTGGCGTGGTCATGGCGCACTCCCAAACCTGCTCAGAGGGCTCTGTTTTGGCTTTTGTTCTGCTTCACCGTATAACCTACAGTAATGTTGCTATCTCTTCCCTGTCTCTAAGTCCCAATGCAATATTAACAGACTTTACCCCCTCCTGGACTATAGCATGCATTCCTGGTAGGCAAATGCACCGACTGCTAGTTGATGTTCCAAACATCTAAGTGCCGGGCCAGGCTTATTTAATGACCATTCATACAGGCCATGGAGGCAGGTATACTCACAGTTACGGCAGCACATAAGAGAGCAAGGTCAAAGCAAGGAAGCTCAGGGGCCTCGCACGTCCTTTAGGCTGCTGCTCTAGAGGCACCTGAGATGCCTGCCCCAGAACCAGAGCGACGGAGGGGCCCACAGGGGCCAATGCACTTCATTTTGTTTCAGGCTTTCTGGACAGGAGGGCTCCAGAGATGGCCTCACTTTATTTACCTTCATAACTATCAAAGTCTTCCTGACCCCTTTGGTGGAAAGCAAGGAAATAGGCCTGGCAATCGGATTGCTGGTTTGTGGAGCTTAACTGTGCTGACCCCTGTCACTCTGTGGTTTGAAGAGTGGCTTTCATGCAGATGATAGGGCTCTGCCTTGGGCCCATAATGTTCAACACTGTATTTGTGATTCAAATACAGGCTTCAACTTTAAAAACTATGCACTCAACAATGTGTAATACTAAAACTATGATTGAAATACCTGTCATTTTGGTCTTCTAAATGTGTACTGTTTCTAATGTCATATCAATTACTATACTCTCTTTAAATTTTTTAAAAGGTAATAAAATGAGAGAACAAAAATTTAAGATTTCTTCAAAGTAAGTGGTAATATTCAATCATATCTCCTATCTTGTGTAACTATACCTGTTAATCTGAGCAACAGATTTCATGATAAAAATAGGTAATATATCAATCACTGTTAATCAGATATTCTTGTTTTGAAAATCTGTAACATATGTATTTTTACATGTTACCCTATTTCCGTCTTTGCTTTTGTTTCTTCTCCAAAATAAAATTATTTTTAAAAATGCACTCAATGGCTAACATATATGTTTCTTTTTAAAACCTACTCAAAAAGATCTTGACAGCCCAGGAATGTTAAACAAAATAAAAATAAGAACTTTTAGAAATAAATCTTGGGACTGGGGAGATGGCTCAGTAGAATAAGCGCTTCCCTGGCAAGTGCAAGGGCCTGAGTTCAATCCCCAGTTCCGAAAAAAAAAAAAAAAAAAAAAGAAAGAAAGAAAGAAAGAAAGAAAGAAAGAAAGAAAGAAAGAAAGAAATTTTATGTTCTCTCTTTAATTATGCGATATAATCAAAATGTTCAGTGACTGTCTAAATTTTTTAAAAATGTGCTTCAGTAAAAGACACATTATGTTTGGTCCTCCTCAAAATCTTCCCCGTAATTTCAAATACACTCCTCCCACTGTTCTAGCAACTCTCTGAAGTCATTCTGGAAGTCTCTTTTGCATCCTTAACTCTACTGTTACAGCTGTCTCCACATCCTTGATTCAAAACCTTTACTTTTCATGGTCATTTTGGTTTGGGGGAACAGCCACAATTCACTTGGGTGCCAGATCCCTTGGATAAGGAAGGTAAGGACATACTGATGGTTTTGTTTGGAAATTTTTCTTGATGTTTTGCGTTAGACTGGGTCTTGCTATATATTTCGGCCTGGTCTTGAGCTCTCTATGTAGCCCAGGCTGGCTTCAAACTTGTGGCAACTGTCTTGCCTCAGCCTCCCACCAAGTGTTGAGACAGCAGGCATGTGCCTTCATGCCTGGCCACACCATGTTTTTTTTTGTTTGTTTGTTTGTTTAATTTATTTATTTATTAAGGTGTGTGTGTGTGGCCAGCTCAGCCCACCAGGGGGCGGGGCTGGCTGGCATGTGGTGCTGGGGGATTGAACCGCGGTCTCTGTGCTTTGCTAAGCTTGTTCTAAGTAGGTGCTTTAGACCACTGAGCCATCTCACCAGCCCCCACACCATGGTTTTTTACATGCCTGCTTTTCCAGGGCCAACAGCATTCACCATATTTTTAATCACGTCATAGAGATACTCATAAAAGAAAACCTCCAAAACCACTTCCAAAAGCGGCAAGAACAACAGGATAAGGGTATTTAGGGCAAGGGGGAGGATTCTGGAAGGGATTAATGGCAGTGGGTCTTACTGTAATAATTTTTTAATTTAAGCATTCACCATATAATTATCACCCTGTTTATTTTTATATGTCAATTAGAAAACAATAATAAAAGAACATTGATGAGAGTAAAAGTAGACCCAAGATCCAGCATTGCTAGGCAGAAGCATAAGGAACCAAGAGGAAAGTGAGGCAGCACAGAGCAGGGCTGCGGGAACAAGAAGCGCCATGGGGCCAAGAGCCAGCCCTCCCACATGTCGACCGACATCTGCATCCCAGAGGACTTGGAGGCCATGGCTGGAGCAAGACTTTTCCTTGGAGGACCCAGAGGAAAGGAGAGAAGACTTTTGTTTTTAAATCAGAAATTCAAACTGTAGCTTTTGAATCTGACTTTCCAGTGAATGGGACCATGCTACAGTGAAGATCACTACACCGTGAGGAGGAACGCTGCCCCAGCTGCGCTTCCCGGTGCTGAGGCCTAAAGCAGGCCCTCCCCACTGAGCTACACATTCCCCGGCCTGTCCTACTACTCTCCTGAGACAGAGTCTCATGAAGTCACTAAACTGCACAGGCTGGGCTTGAGCTTGTGGTCCGCCTGCCTCGGCCTCCCAGAGTGCTGGATTACAGGTGAGCACCACCACACCTGGCCGCAATACAGCCTTTTTTCTTCTTACTGCTACCTCCCATCCCAACAGTATTGAAGGGCTCTGCTCCCAAGGAAAAAACACCTCTCAGGGTTTAAAAACTTAAAGCATATTATGGAACCCAAGTGCAAGAAACATTTCTATTGATGCTGCCCATTAAAATTATAATTTATCTCTCACAGAACTTTAGCAGAGAAAGTAACAAAGAGATAAGCACAGACACTTCTGATCAGTCAACTCCCAAATGAAAAGCTGAAGATCTTTTCATATTTGGGAATGTTCTTTTTTAATTTTTTTTAAAATATGGAATGCTTCAAGAATTTGTGTCGTTCTTCTGTAGGGGCCATGCTAATCTTTTCTGTATGGTTCCAATTTTAGTATATGTGCTGCCGAAGCGAGCACTTGGGAATGTTCTTTAGTGGAACTTCCAACAGCTTAGGAAGCAAGTTCATAGGCAGGTCCAGATCCTGCTCCACTGTGACTGTCTTGTCTCTACCCTAAAACATCATGCTTTCCACTGTTGCCTGACACTGATGCGTGCTCTAACTGTGCTATCTGGGTACCTGGACGGCAAGCCAGCTGACAGCCATCCTGGCAGTCCCACACACCAGGCAGGGTTCAGGCACAGGGAGCTCTGTCCCCAGTGGTTACGGTCTACAGGGAAGATAATCAACCAACTTATAAGCTCAATAATAATGCCCAGTAAGATTAACCACAGATCCCAAGCAAGCCCGAATTGGGCAACTTAGGGAGACCCTATCTGAAAATAAAAAAGGGCTGAGGGTACAGCTCAGTGGGAAAGCTCTGGGTTCTATACCCAGTACCTGGCCCCCCTCCAAAAAACCAAGATTAATTATGGAAATGTCCAGTGTGTGTATGCACATGCATGTGTAGTGGAGTCTGTTTTAGTCTGGCTAAGGAAGATAGGCCACTAAAATTCAGTTGCTGTTCTTAAGACTGACTTTTGTGACCCCTCTAGAAGTAGATCCCCTATAAGAGACCAAGAGGGCATGTGAGGACTTCGGAGTGAGCATGCTCAGTAGAAGGAAACACAAAGGCCAAAACCCTGTAGACTTAAGTGTGCCTTGTATGTCTGCGACATAAAAAGGTGGTAAAAACAGGACACAATACACAGAGAAAGAAATGGCGTGAAGGTGAAAGGTCAGGGCACCCGATTCCAGCAGAAATCTGAAGGCCTGATAAAACATTTGGCCTTGATTCCATGAGGGAAGGTGCAGAGCCATGGAGTCATGGGAGCACTGTTAGATCTCTCCATCCACAGAGCTAAAGGGTCACCCGTGCAAAGAGACCAGGGGAGACACAGACTGCCTGGGATGCAGCACACACACCTGGACACCTGAGACTTGATGGGTGCAGTGGTCCCGGGAGAGGCCCTGGGAAGTTCTGTGCTGACACAGGCAAGGCAGTGAGGACAGGGCCCATGAGCTTGAGAAAAGGGAAGCAGGTGTTTTCACAAGCACACTGGACTAGCGGGCACTTTCACAAAGGCAGTGTTAGCCTTACATTTTTATACATTATGAAACATGAAATATTCTGTAAAGCTAGTTTCCCCAAAACCTTTGCTCATAATGCTCAAAAATACACTGGAGTAAATGAGGAAAAAGTGCCAGAGGACTCTTAAATACTTCAAGTAACTCCAGTGACCCGGGATGTGATGAGTCACAGATCTCTTCCATCACCAGGTTTGCTTTGAACACACTGTATTCCTGTCGCACTTAGAGAGTCCATCACTTATTGCCGGAACAATGGGAGTGTAAATAAGTCCTTCTGTGTGGCAGGTGCTTTGACTTGCCACATCAAAAACTGAAAATAGCTTTTTAAAAAATTGTAGCTATGGTAGGCTGACTCAATGAATTTAATGTGATACCAATTTCCTTTGACTTAGATAACTGTCTTCACTGAACAGCAATCGAAAAAGTTGTTATTAAACATAAATGTGAGTAAGAAACAACATAGGTGCTTATAAATGCAGCCTAGAACGCATCCCCAGGTGGGCCACAGGTCACAGGCTGAGAAACTACTTTTTTCAAAATCTACTTTGGTAACTCACTTTGCAAACTGTACTTTGTGAAACAATGACTGAGACATTAAAAACTGATTGGTGCGTACAATCACAAACCACTGGAAAAAGTTTCGCCTACCCTGGCCTCCCCACAGTCCCACTGTGTCTTATTAACTGTCAAGCACCCACTATGTACCTACAACCCGAACATTTCCAAAATCTCAGTTTAATTCACCTACTGCATATGTACGCTTGTGTGCATATACTTACAATGTCTATGCTTATATAAGGCAGACTGAAAAATTATATATCTTCACAGCAGTCTTTGCAGAACCAGTTCTACCTCCCTTAAACACACATTCATAAACTCATAAAGTTCCTATAAACAGTTCAGTCTCAGACAACTACTGATCTGCCTTTCCACAACTCGCTTAAAAGAATATGGAAAAAAATATGGAGAAGCCAATGTCAAAAGACTTATTTCACCAACTGCACTTGCAATGCATGTGTTTTTGAATGAATATAAATAAATCCTCATTTATCATTTTCTGCTGAGTTAACACCTATATACGGCTGGAAATTGCATTTCCAACAGGGTTTCCATTCACCACTGCAGAAGAGCAGCTTCCTGATTGCTTAGAAAACCCTTTAACATTTTCTCTAACACTTATTCTGGGGCTGGGGAGAGAGTTTGAAGAAAAAAGGAAATAAGACAAGTGATCACTTTCCAATGAAAGAACAGATTATCCACAGCAGAGGAAACAGAGGTTGAGAGGGAAGGACAGGCACAATACAGAATTGTTTGAAATGAGAAATGAAATCAAGAATTAAAAATAGAATTACATTTTCTACTTGGCAATACACAAACAACACTAAGTGCACTTCATAAATTTTACTATTGTTGCTCTAAGTGGTATTACCATAAATCACATTAGTAGCATACTTGGCATTTTTTAAAAGCAGAAAGGATGGAGCACATCAATAAGTTTAAACAGCTCTGTTATCTCTGAAGAGTGAAAGAGAAATTATCACAAGCTCTCGCCAGGTTTAAAAGCCCAGGTCTAATGTCCTCCTTGTTGCTACCCTTCCACCCCCAGCCTTGGGACAACACGGGGGGCAATTCTGCCAGCAATCTATTAGCAAACATTTGCTGCTGCCTTCTCAATGCCTTTTACCTGATGAGCAAGGGGCAGTGGCTGTTTGCCCCGTCTGTCATCACGGGCAGGAAAGAGAGACTTTAGCAGCTTCGGCATCTGCGGCACCAGGGACTTTACTGGACTCAAGTAGGAGGCTGCGAGGCTACTGAGTCCTGTGTGGAAATTGAAGGGGAAAAAAAGATAAAATCAATTACAAACACATCCTCTTTCCTATAAATTTGCCATTTATCATTTGAAAGCAAAGCTAACAATATAAATTTTAAAAAGCTACCCTTAAAAAATTAACTTAGAAAAGTATACAGTAATCATAAGTATCCTCCAATGAAATGGTATTTCTTCAACCAGTTAAATAACCTTTTACAAAGTGGTAGCATCACTGTTTCCATCACTGTTAGAAGGGTACTTCACCCTAGTTCTTGCCAGCAACTGGTACAAGAACTTCTGCTCTCTAGAATGAAAAAGGATTGCACTTTTAAATCACATAATCAATGATATTCAGTAGATGTGGTTTCTGTAGACATTAAACTCTTGAAGTCATGATCCTCCTCAACTGTAACTTTTTGTAACTATTCCTATAAGAAACAATAAAGCTGATCTTTTGGGGAATGGTAGTCTTCAGCTAATTTTAACTTTTTGGTTTTTTATGCAGGGTCTTGCTACATAGTGTAGTCAAGTCTTGAACTTTCTTTGAAGTCCAGGCTGGCCTTGAACTCATGCGATCCTCCTGCCTCAGGCTCCTGAATGCTGGGCCTACAGGCATGTACTACCATGCCTGCTGTGTTTAGCTCTTTTTTAAAAGAGTACAGTAACTGTGTCCTTCCCTGCTGTCATTCACCAAAGACTGGGATCAGAAGTGCTGCTGATACCTGTAGTGCAGTAAGATTTCTTTCCCCTTACCAAATTACAGGAAAATCTAACCCAAATCATAACTGATGAAACACCATATCCATGTAACACTTTGAAAGAACACTGAAGTCACCCTGAAGAACATGCAGGTCCCCCTAAGCGAGGGCACAAACGACCAGCCCTCTACTATCCAGACTCCAGACTTACAGGTCGCACACAGAAGAGACCAGAAAATTGCAAGGTTTCTGTACTACACACAGGGCAGCAGGACCTGTGAAATCTTCAGAACGTACACTGTCGCATGAGGGCGACCACCAAGAAGTGAAGTGAGATGGCTCCACTCTGCCAAGACAGACATTACAACTGAGCTCAGAAAAGTGAACTGTTTTACAAGAAGGCAAATGCAGAGAAGAGACACCAAAAAGAGACATGAACAGAAAATAAACTTTAAGACGAATAGAGTCAGAGATGTCATCAAATCAATGCTGAGAAAAACACAATCCAGAGCACTGTCTCAAGTTACCAACACTAGAGCGAGGACGACCCACATGTGAACAAGGATCTAGCCCAGTGGTGGTGAACCCATGTGCTGTGTGCAGCAGTGGGCTGTGTGTTATCACTGAAACCCTAAACAGTTCACGAGCACTAAGCTAACTGCTATCCAATCAAAGGCTGCATGCATCATAACACACAGGCAGGTGGGACAGGAGCTGGGTACACAGGTCAGTCAGGCTGGCCAGAAGGGGCTCGCTTTGTTTTGCTATGTATTTAGTACAGGATCTCACTACACAGATCGGACTTCATAGTGATCCTCCTGTTTTCAGCCTCCCAAGTGAGGGGATTACAGGTGCACACTACCATGTCCAGTCTCAATCTCTGTCTCAGCATGCCCAGGGGCGGGGCTGGCACTGCACACTGAGGATAGAACCTGGTACCTAAGTACCAGGTACCTAAAGTACCTAAGCAGGTACTTTAATCAACTGAGCTATCTGGCTCGCCCAGGAGGGGTTCACTTTGAAATCCAGAGGGTACTTGGGGAGGCATCATGATTTTTTTTATCATTGTATGTTTGATAACTTCCATAATAAAAGGGTTTTGAAAGTGAGAGAGCAAAACTGAAACTTTTAACATCTAAACAAAATTAAGGTTTGCCACTAACATACAATTGCTAAAATAATGGATGGTTGCTATGAGTCACTATAAAAGAAACTAACCTTAAAGAACAGAGTGGGTGGAATGCAAGAACAGTGATGACTGGGGCCGGGGAGACGGCTCAGTAGGCTAAGCGCTTCCCTGGCAAGCCCAAGGGCCTGAATTCAATCTCCGGTTCCGCCAAAAAAAAAAAAGAACAGTGACGACCAACACAGAATGATAAATATGTGAATCAAGTCAGCGCTGATAGAGTCTAACTATAACATCACCACCACATTTAGGGAATTTAAAACCAGGTGGTGTGCTATAACTCAGGAATTTCACTTCTGACTACTCCACAAATAGATTTAACCAGACCAGAAAAACCCAAATGTCCATGGGCAGTAGAACCAATTAAAAACTAGGATAAATTCAATTGTGACAATGAGATATTTCTCAGCAATAACAAAGAATGAATTACCGATGGCACCAACAATATGCGAGATGAAACATCCATGCAGAACAAGAGCCCCGCTCACAAAGAGCACAGGCTCTGTGGCAGCATTCTGTGTGCAGGCACAGGTGGGACTTGCAGCAACCGAGAGCAGCACACTGGCTGACGATGGGGGCCAGCGGGATCTACAGCTTAAGTAGGACAGGTCTTGCGTGTGTACACACACATGTGTGTGTACCTACCCACATATATATACCAATGTATACAAATAAATACACTGGACAAAGCTTACTTGACCCATGGTCATGAAAAGAGAGTCGATAAGAATAGACCTTTGTGTGATTCAGCAAACATCTTAAGGCAGCTTTTTAAAATTAGTCCAAGAAGGAAAACAATGTGTTCTGAACAACAGTCCAGATAAGGAATACCAGCAGAGAAATTAAAACTATTAAAAAAAAAACCCAACAAATAATTCTAGAACTGAAAAGAACAACTGAAAATTTTAAAATTCTCTGGATGCATTCAACAGAACACTGGAAATGGCAGAAGAAATGATCCAAAGGGAATGAGATAAAAAGGTTAAAAATTCAAAGTTAGCACAGAGCCTCTGCAACCCATGCAGCAACACCAGGCAGTCTGACGTGCACATTATTAGTTACAGAAAGAGAGGACAGAGATAAAGACAGAGGAAACATTTTAATAAAAAATGGCTAAATTTCTCAAATTTGTTTAAAACAACTTCCAGATCCAAGACCATCAGTGAAACTCAAACAAGATGAATAGTAAGAAAACTATTAACAGTCAACTGATAAAAACAAAGATAAAGAAAAATTTTGAAAGCAACCCAAGAAACATTACATGAGGGAAGTGGCACAGTACAGGGCAAGGTGGAGGCAGACAAGGATGAGTGATGAAGTCACTCTAATGAGCTGGAACGAAAAGCCAGCTACCCAGCATCCTCTGTGTACCCCAAACAGCCTTTTAAAAAAGAAAAACTAATGAACAAAACCAGCAACATAAAGACATTCCCAAGAGAGGAGAGCACTCCTCTCCAGGAGAATTGCACTGTAAGAAATTCTTCAGCACATTCTTCAGGGTACAAAGAGTGAAATCAGATGAAAACAAGATCTTTAGGAAGGAGGGGATAGTGCCTGAAATAATAAATGCGAAGAAAACTATAAAAGGTGATCCACTTAATTTCCTTCAAAGACAAGCAGCTGTCTTAATTCTCCTGATTTCCTTAAAAGACAAATAGCTGTTTTAGAGCAAAAAGAATGATTTTGTGAAGTTTATTTTATTTTTTGCTTGATGAATAGGTTTATTGGTCTTTATCTGAAAAAATCTTCATAGAAATTTGGTTTAACTCTCAGCAGCCCACTTCTGAGCTCTGAGGAAGCTTGCCTTCTTTTGAGCTACCAGATCTTTCTTCTGGACAAGGGACATTTGAGGATGGTTCCACCTCTTCTTTTTAACTTCTCTCTTCAGCTTTTCATAGACTGGATTCTCTTGTATAGCAGCATGAGCTTTCTTATATATCTCCTCCATATCTGGAGTTACACTGTTTTTTATGTACTGAGACAACTGGTTTTTTGTGAGCATCTTCCTCTCTTCAATTAGGTAATGCATATAATCTGCAGCATTCTCACCCATGATGTGCTTCCATTGTACTTCTGCATTGCACTCCTTGCTTTCAGAATCATAACCAGGGAATTATTTGGCACTGTGAGGGACAGACAAGCCTCCATCCACAGCACCCTTTAGGGCTCCAAAAACTGTATTGCCAGTTGTAGTTCTAGCAAGGGCCTGTATCCAAACAGCAGGTGGAAGCACCAGGTCTGCCATCAGTGCTTTCCACATTGTATTCGTATCCAGTCACCTTCACCTGGCCTTCATAGATCTTTTCCATGCCAAACCTACTGAGGAGCCTGAGGGCCAGGAGCAGGCTAGTACAATACGCTACAGCATAATTTGTTGGCCAGCTTCACACTGTACTTTGGTAGTTCATGTGTATATGCTGCACGGACTATCATATCCCCTTCAATACGGGCATAAGCAATCTGATAAATGATATCTTCGTTAGTTACACGAACTAGCATCCTGTATTTAGGTGTGCTGTACTTATTTTTGTCCTGTATTACCAAGCATTTCCTAGCATAGTAATCAGTTTTGCTGTCTCGTCTTCTAACCTTCACTTGGTAGCTCTTAAAGTAGGCCTTACTCTTGACAACCCCAACAAGACCTGTCCTGTGTAATATAGACCTGCATCCGCGGCTCTACACAGACCTGCAGGCCCGGCAGCACCACAGGGGAAAAGCATGAAGTATATGTTATAGCACCCAGAAATTGAAATATTGAAGAAACTGTTCCCTTCCCATAATAAAATTAAATAAAAATGAAAAAATCCCCCCAATACAAAAATTGAATTAGCACACTACTGCATAACACATATGTCAAAGAAATTAGATGGAAATGTAAACATATTCTAAATTGAAAGATAATGAAAGCAAAACATGGCAAAATACATGATAAGCATAAATTATTAAAAAATCAGTGAAATAGAAAATTAATGTCAAAAGTTGGTTCAATGAGAAGATTAATATATGCAATAAATCTGTCATAGATATACTGAAGAAAAACTGAAAACCTCCAATAATTATCACTATCAGAATGTAAAGAAGTGGGTTCCATCCCTGGTGTGCTATATCAGCTCCGCTCCCAGGGCACGCTGAGATGGGCGCACATGCCTGTAATCCCACCGCTTGGCTGAAAATAGGAGGATCACCAGGAGCCTGGAAATAGTGAGACTATTTTCCAGGTAGTGAGACCTTGTAGACCCTGTACTAAATATATTTTAAGGGCCAGGGGGAGAGCTCAGTAGAATAAGAGTCTGCCAAGCAAGTGCAATGAGTTCAATCCTATTATATACAGAAGAAATAGCACAAGAGATCCTGCAAATCTAAAAGAATAATAAGGTGACTCTATGACATTAATGAAAAATTTTTTGTGGCAGTGGAGACTGAATACAGGGTCTTTGTACTGAGCTATATCCCAACCCTTTTAAATTCTTTATTTTGAGACAGGGTTTCCCAAAGTTACTAAATTGTTAAAGTTGGGCTTGAACTTGTGACTGTCATGCCTCAGATTTCCAGAATGCTGGTACAAGTGTGTACCATCAGTCCTAGATAAAGAGAAATTTATTACTCTACACGAAACAGAAAATTAATTGGAAAACATAACTTATGAAAACTGACTCATAAGGAATATACAATTTAAAGTAACCCTGTATTAAAGAAAAGTAAGTCGTAACTTAAAATCTTCCCACAGAGAAACTTCCAGACCCAAATAGTACCACTAGGAAATTCTGTCAGACATTCAATGAAGGCGTGGCACCAAACACACATAAACAAATCCGTGGAGAAATATTTCCTTAGTCATTTTGAGGTCAACACAATCATGATACCTCAAAACCCACCAAAAACACAAATATGAGAAAAATATCAAATTACAGGCTGATATTCATCATGGAACATGCACATTAAAATCCTTAACAAAATATTAGAGAATACAGTCAAGCAATATAAAGGATAAAACACCCAGATCAAGAGCACAGTTTTTATCTGAGGAATCCAGGATAAATCCAACATTCCAAACCTGCAGTAATTCAACACAGTCAATCAAGAAAGGGAAGAACATTAGCAGAACAGTGGCTACCTAGCAGGAAACTTTGACGTAAACTCTTCTCCAAGATGCTCATGATAGTAACTGACATGAAAAGATAACTTACCTGGATCTGGAGAGTGGTTATTTTGGGGACAAACAGAGAGGTCTGGGGGGACTGGAGTTACTCCTCCAGAAATGGGTGTTTGGGATACATCCTGTTGACTTTCCCATCGACCCTATAATAGGACAGAATCAGTTATTTTGTTTCACATTAATCCACAGGGGCCGGGAAGATAGCTCAGTAGAATAAGCGCTTGCCTGGCAAGTACAGGGTCCTGAGTTCAATCCCCAGTACCAAAAAAAAAAAAAAAAAAAAAAAAAGAATTTCAAATTAATCAACAGAAAAAATTAAAGATATTCAGGTGAAAAGGTATTCTACATAACCAAAGCTAACTGGAAAGGTAGCTTTCCAGGACCTATGTGTTATTATGGAAGCCCACCTTCCTACATGTTGTGCTCACAGTATGAATTCTCCTCATGATGACAATACCACCTCACATGTGGGTGTCCCTCCACCTCACAAATGACAGTCTTCCAGTGAATCTGCCCTAATACTCTTTCTACTACATCCTCAATACATTCTCTGCCTTGAGATACCCTTCTCCACTTTGCTTCCAGAGGAACCAGTGACATGCTTCTATCAGCAGGGTCTCCTGTGCCCCTCCCAGCATCACACTGCCCAGGGTATGCCCAAGTGCAAACTCTCAAGCAGCACAGCCTCAGGTCTTAATAAACCTAAAGTTCCCTCCATCTTGATCCTCTAACTTCTTTGTCATTGGCATTTAATGAGAATAGTTTTCCCTGGCGTTCTGCAGATGCACAGCCCTACCACTGAGGAGCCACCTGAAAAGTGGAGTGGAAACAGCAGGCTCCAGCTGCTCCCCAAGACAGAGTGTGGGAAGAGGGAGCCCACATGGCTTCTGCTGTGTATTGGGAAGCTATCTGCTTTTAGCAGCAACCTAAGTACAGATCACAAAATCAATAGGGTCTAAGTGATCTGGATTGCGTTTACCTCTAAGAACGCCACTGTACCCAAGAACTATACAGGCTCAGCACTTAACAGCATTTTAAAACTCACATGCGTTCAGTGCTCATTAGGAAGCAGGGAGACAAAGCAGACACAAACACATGAACAGGGAAACGCGAACTCCAAAATGCTGCACTGTAGGAGGAGTTCCACTATTAGGGATCATGGGCCAATTTACATACTTTAATGCTTTGCATTTAAATTTAACTATCTGTCTGGAAGGCTGCTGCTCTACAAACCCTGAGATGTGGCAATCAGGTACCTGAACACTAAGGTCACCAATCTCTGGGGCTTCTAAAGAGGCCCTGGTTAGTGTCAAGTTCATACAAGGTTGTTCTGAAAACAACTTATTTGAGAATGACTGTGTTTTCATATTTTAGATTTTTCCTGATTTGGCAGCTAATATTATTACACTCTGTCCCTTAGGAAAACCAAATAGCTGACTTGGAGTCAGTACCTGGGTCCAGTGACAAAGCCACACTCGGGTGCCCAACCGGCACTCTCTGACCTGACTGCAAAGGTGGAACCAAGCCATCAGGCTGCCTGCCTCGCTCCCACGTCTTCTTGTGGCAGGTAGGCCTGCTCAGTCAGCTCAGGAGAACTAAACCACCTGGCATTTTCACCCATGTGCCCTCCAGCCAACCAGCCAGAGTTACCCCATGGCTTCCTATGCCTGGTTCCACTGCCCACAGATGGGGTCTCAAGACTCCGGGCAGGAAAGCACTCTGCTTCCAAGGGGACAACAAATCCCATGATAAAAGCGGCACACACCCTACCTCCTCCAGCAGATGCCCAGAGCCCAGAGCCACTGTGCTGCACTCCTTTACTGCTCGCCATTCTTCATCCTGCACTACACATCCATTCTCTGGCCAGAGACAAACCCTATGCCCAGGGTGAGCTGCACATGCTTTCTCCAGGGACAAGGCGAATACTGTCTGTCTAGTAAATCTGAGATGCTTGGCTACTCTGGTTTTTCTCTCTTTACTGAGATGTTAAGAGAACAAAAAATATGAAGCAACACCCAGTTAAAATTCTTTTATGAATTTGGGACTGGAATAAGAGACTCTAAGCAACTTTGGAACTTCTGGGTCTCCTAGATAGCTCAGGTCTCAAAAAGTAAAAGAATATACTTTTGTCCTCATTTCTTTCATTTCTACCACAATGATATGCACCTTTCATGACCCAGAATCTCAGAACATCAATCTCTGCTATTTCTAATGTCCTGCACGTTGCACATCGCCAGGATCAGCCAACGAGAAAGGAAGATATTAGCTTTGTTTAGAGCCCCAGACAAGCCCTGAAATGATTAGGGAATGCAAAGAACATGGTCCTCTTGGAGACGGCAATTACTTGGAGTGGACACCATGCTCAAAGGACAGGGACAAGCAGAGCCCAGGAGGCCTCGCTGATGATGCCGCTGGGTCCTGGCCCTCCTGTCCCCACTCTACGAGCCACACATTCCTTGGCTTTTCCATAAAAGGGTCCTCTTTGATCAGGAAGGTGACAAAAGGGTACGTAAAGAGAAGTGACAGTGACATTTCAGGTCCAAAGGTAGCTCCAAATACCACTAAGGAAGAAGTGACTCATGTTTGGCATGGCCCGCACCACTGCCATGCTGAGTAATGACAGTTTCGGGAAGGTGATATGACCCAAACACAGTTTAGTTTCATTAAGGTAAGATCACTCAAGTTATGGACTAATTTTAATTCCATCAAAAACCCCAATCAGATTACAAGTGCACTCTGTGCCTTACTTATTTACTAAAAATATAATTTCCTATAAAATGGCTTCAGAAACAACAACATTTTTGTTGACAGCTTTCCTTACACTGCAAAAGACCTCAATGCACAGCCAACTTTGAAATGGAAAGACAAAAAACAGGCTGAAATTAATTTTGCTCCTTCCTACAAATCTGCTGGTAGATGGTCATAATAGGCTGCTAAGGATTCATTATAACTATTTTAAAAATCTCCCTACAAGGGGAACTACCTGCTCTGGCCCCCACTCCTGTCCCTCTCTTGGACAGGAGCTTTCTTTCTCTCATTAAATATATTCTGCTCATAAAAATAAATAAAAAAATCTCCCTACAATAATAATGAAACACCTACTAGGAGTAAATAGCAATATCCTTTCAATTAGGGTAAATATTTTATATCTTTAATTAAAAGTCTTATCCCAAGAGTGAGTTCTTTTAGGCTCCAAGGTAAATTTAAAATTTGGAATAAGCAAATCCTCTATCTTTTATTCTTTTTTATTTTATTTATTTTTTTTTTTTGGCGGAACGGGATTGAACTCAGACCCTTGCGCTTGCCAGGGAAGCGCTTAGTCCACTGAGCCATCTCCCCGGCCTCTCTATTTTTTAAAGATCAATTAGTTCATCAGCTCAATCTTGGTGGAGCCCAATAAAGCACTTCAAGTCTGCTATGTGAGGAGAATCAATAAAGAAGGGTATGCTACACAGGCTGGCCTGAGTCAAGGTGTTCTCCAGTCACACTGAATCCGTTTCTAGACCCTGGCCACCTTACCTCACCACCCCAAGAGCCCAAATCCTGACAGCCCCTTCTTTCCTGCCTCCCTGCCACCCTTTTGCCCTGACAGCGATTGACCACAAAAGGTGAGGCACACTGGAGCCTGTCGGGGGCTCTCCCCCTGCTTCTGAAGGTCTCTTCAGTACCTGCACGCTCCCCCATTGGCATGTGGTATACAAGGGACCACACTCCAGGTTTTAACCTGTCCTTCTGATCTAGGACCCACATCAGAGGGAGAGATTTGTGCAATAACAGAAACAAGCAAGGAACCCAGAGATAGCTCCACATAAGTCTTCAAGGTGCATGCAACTCCTATTTATACAATTTTTAATTATTTTAATATGTATCTTCTAGCATTTTCAGCACTGCCAGGCCCAGGCTTAAATTATATTTGGTTTAACTCTCCTGGAAATTAAATACTTTGTGCTAAAAAAAACCAAGATGGTCCTCTGCACAACCTTGGGGTCGAAGAATATTTGGAGCACTGCTGCCAGCTTTCTGTTCCCATGCCTACATGTCCCCCAGACACTTACCTGCGCTATGCACTGAACATAAATTAACTCAAACTCCTCACATTCCAGAACCTCGTAGACTTCCACAGTCTTGGATCCAGGTGCCAAGCAATACTTAGTAAGAATCGGATCCTGACCAGCAAAGTTACTGCTCCAAAGGCACAGGGCTGGTTCAGGGTCCAATCTAGGCATCGTATAGCCCCTACATAATGCTTGTGCTGTGAGGGTAAAAGCACATAGGGTTTACACAGCCGGACAGTGTTTGCATCCTCTCCACCTAATGGATTAACATTCACACAGGGCTGTATTTTGTTCATCTCACTGCCAGGTGGCTCTGAACCACTGATGGGACATGTATGACTGACTGTTCCATCAGTAAGCAAAGGGCAGTCGTGCATGTACCACCAGTGGTTCAAGCCAGCGAGAATAGGTTAATTACCTCTCCTTTGATCTCTGAACTTCTTGGAGGAATCCAAGAAGTCTCCAAAAGAAAAAGAAAACCAAACATGAGTCTCTGACATTTCCAAAACAATAATTTCTCCAGCAACTGCTCCCTCAATAACCACAAATTAAGGACCACCTAATGCTACTAAATGTAAATTTCTAGCAACTCCAAAGGTTAGAGAGAAATATTTTAAAATATTAAACAGATAAACTGGTTACATGGTCCAAAATCCAACCAGGAGAAAAGGGCACCCTAGCAGTTCCTCCCACCTCACCCTCGCTTCCTGCCCTCTCCGCCCCCTCCCTGCACAGGTACTGGGCAGCATTCACTTCCTGTGTGACCCGTTTCGTGTGTGCTGTTGGACAGATTTGTACAGAGCCACACATCCCACTTGTCCCACTGCAGTCTACCACTCTGCACTTCCTGTCTCATCACTGCAGATGCCTGGCAGTGTTCTCAGGTTAGTTCCTAGAGGGAGTCCCTTGTCACAGCTGCGTACTAACCCATTTGCTTGTGTGTAAAATACATTAAGCAGACTGCACTGACAGGCATTTAGTTTGGTGATATCGGGGACCCTGCACTTGCCAGGCAGGCACTCATGCTGCTAATCAGAGCCCCAGCCCTCAGGCACTTCAGTCTGTTTCTAGTCTTTTGCCGTTATGAGAATGGCACCATGTACACGTGCCACTTCCCATGTATGCAGGCACTGCTGTGTCCAGGGGTTAATAGTACTCTTATCTTTTTTTTTTTTAACTATCTTTTATATGTCCATTAGTTTAAACTCTACCCACTCTAAAAGGACACTCTTAGTGCTCTTAGCATTCATAACACATTCTCATTTCAATGCAATGACATATGTCCTTTAAAAGGCCACAAGGAGAGTCTCTGTTCCTTGCTATTAGGGAGAAAGATGTTTCTCTCCTTACTAGGTAGGAAACATAAACTTGAAAGTACTTGTCTTCCCTGGTAGTGCCTGTAATCCCAGTGCTCTAGGAAGCTGAAGTATGATGATCCAAATTCAAAGCTAGCCTGGGCAATTTGGTGAGATCCTGTCTCAAAAAATAAATAAACAAAGCACTAGAGATGTAGCTCCGAGTGAAGGCCTTGGATTCAATCCCCAGTATGACAAAAAAGAAAAACAGGGAAAGAGGGAGGGCGAAGGAAGGGGGAGGGGAAAGGAGGGGTGGAGAAAATAACCTAATAACCTTTCAGTAAGCCTACTGGGGCCTGTCAACTGAAAATGGGGGCGATACGGCTATTCTCCCCCTTGAGTGAGTTGCACTCAACCACCCTCCCCAGTCTCACCTTCTACCACCTAAATGTCCTTCATTAAACAGGCCTGACCCTAAGCAGCCGCCACCAAATCCTTCTTCCCCTGGCCCTAGCACAGGGGCAATGAGGCTCTTATCTTAGTATGAGGACATGCGTGTCATCTGCTGACCTGGATGCAGTCACAGGACCAGAGGCTAACTACAGAAACAGCCTCTCAAATTAAAAGATAAAAAGATGCTATCCTGCTCGAATTCAGCAGGCCAGAGCCCAGCTTCAAGTCCTGGTGGCCACCCAGCCCATGGCTACTTGGCACACCAGGCTGGGATTTCCACACAAGGCCTTTCCAGGGCTCCACCCGACATGTTCCCTGGAATTTGGGGGCTCCAAGTCCTCGCCTGTCCATGTGCACCACAGTGTCACCCTTCAGCACTCCACTGAGGGTCATGGTCCCTCTGAAGCCCCTCCCAATCCCCCACAGAACAACAAGAAAGCAGGGGCTCCTAGTATCTATATCCCTTGCTCTATCATTTGGTGTGGACAGAGCACAATCACATTCTCCAAAGCTGTATAGACTACTACCATTTCCCTTTTAAGACAAGAAAAATGGAAAACAGAAAAGCAGGGAAAAAATTTGCTTATATTTTTTAAGAAACTCAGAATTTTAGATATGGGTTAGATATACTTTCCAAAAAACATAAAAAGTAATGTTGTTTCTCATAAATATATTTCCTTTAAGATATTTTCTTTATTCACATTTTAAAATCACTACATAATCAAGCTGTTAAAAGCTCTACATTCTTCAGGTAATCACAACCTGGGCTAAGGTGAACTAATCAAATCAATCATTGTTCTTGGATAAACAAGAAACAAACTAAGCTGCAGATTAAAAGAAATGAACTCTCAACACTTTCCAACAGATTCCACTTGATACAGATGAGGAGGAAGAACTCTGGCACAGGAAAGTGACACGAGATTTGAGAAGGTGACAGATAAAAGGGAAACAGGCCTCAGAGAAAAAGAAACAGTACCCAGCACCAACCTTGTTGCTGCCCAGACTGTGTGGAGGGATGAGATCTTGCCGGCTTCCGGACAGCTGAGGAGAAAAACAGCATCAGTCCCCAGGGGCAGGAGCCTGACACAGTGTGTGGTGGGGGGGAGCATGGGGAGAGGCACGAGAACCCTGGGGAGCACTGGGAACTGTGAAGGCCTAGCCTACAGACTCTAGGACACAATGAGCACTGAGGTTTAGAGCAGATCTGGGCATCAGCTTTCAGGGAGACAATAGCTGACCTTGAGGAGGTGGCTGTCTCTCTGTGAACCCCTTTTATTGACAGGATACTAGTCCCTGGGTTCTGACCATGGCAGGAGCCTTCCTCTAGGTATTGAGAACACATGCAAACCCACAAACTAGTTTAATTTTTTTTTTAAATGTATTTTAGTACAGGTTCTATAGGGTCTCACTACACAGATCAGACTCGTAGTGATCCTCCTGTATTCAGCCTGGCAAGTGTTGGGATTACAGGCACGCACCACCACATCCAGTCTCAGCTGCCATCTCAGCGTGCTCCAGGGGTGGGGCCTGCACGGCACATGGGGGATCGAAACCCACTCCCTGTGCCACAAACTATTTTAAATGATAGGATCCCAAATGCCAAATCTCTGCACATCCCAGTGTATTTTAATACATCATTTCCCAAGGGGATGGGAAGATACTGACTGCGAGTGTAAGTGGCATTTCTACACACCTCAGAGTGGCTCGTTTTCTGGTGTGAGGTCATGAATGCTGGCCCTTGGGTTCTCCAGTGCAGAGCCCTCCCTGTGGCCCTCTCATACACTGTGGGCACAGGACAGCCGCTCTTTCCCACACACTTGTATTGTATCTTTTCCTATTGTGCAGCTAGGACAAAACTACATTTTCTCATATACACATCTTTATCAAAAGTGAGGAAAAGAGAAAGTTACTTTGTGAAGAACTGTTTCCATGCTTAATATGCACATAAATTATAAATTATGTTTTTGAAAAAAAATCAAGCCTATTTTGATGCCCTAGAATGTCCATTCATCCCACCACCCTAATGGCCAGTACAGGACCCGTCTGTACACTGCTGATAACTGAGGTGTCTCCTCAACTTTAACACAACTCATCTCGGTCCAGAGAATGAACTCGCTGGTGTGGCTTCCACAAACCCTGGTGACACCACTGTCTGTGCTGAGCCTCGGGACAAGAAAACGGAGGTGTACGGCTCCCCCACTAGGTGGCAGGCATGGCGGCAGGTGGGTATGTGGGGCCAGGGCTCCAAAGTGGATGCCAGGAGAAAGTGATTCTGGCCACGTGACTCGCATGCAGGGTGGAGGAGAGAAGAGGTCCTGGGCACACTGCTACTTACTCTGTTCACATTGGGGGAGCTGACACTCCTCCTGTTCGGCTTCCCCTTGCCTGTCAGCTGCTCCTTCACGGCCACTTCCTGAGGATCAGGGAAAGCACACATGAGAGATGTGTCCCAGACAGCGTTCTCTAAAGATCGGGTCACAGGACAACATGATCCGATTTCAATCAATCACCCCAAACTACTCAGAATCAACCAAAATGAAATCTTCAGGCATCAGCCACAACAACCCGTGTGGCAGAGTCACCACTTATGTCCTGCGGTGCCACAGACCGCACTGACCTGGCGAAGGCGGTCCAGTGTCAGAAGGTTCTCCACGGCCAGCACGCTCCTGAGGTACTTCTCAATGTGTGCCTCTGAGTCAGCAGAAGCCGGGTTGTCCACATTAGCTGCCATCCTAGCTAGTGCTTCACGTTCCTCCACACCTTGGGCATCCTGAAGGGCAAATGCCATGTTCACATTAGGTACCCTGAAGGGGAAAATGCTAAAAAAGCTTCCTCATACACAGTTCCAAATTGACAAAGAAGTTAGATCCCAAAATTCCATGTTGACATCAGCTTTTGGAACTCAAAATGCTATTTTTTTCATAGAAATCAGGAAACCATGATTAAGGTAATCAGCTAACAATGAGGCTGTTCAAACTGAGGGTAAACAGCACATTCTTAGCTAACCTGATCGTTACTCAACTTTCATGGTAAAAAACAATATACAAAATTACTGCTCAGAAAAGATGTTGTAGGTGAACCAGAAAAGAACCACCCAATACCAGAACCTCAGGATGGGGCCACCTGAAAGTCCTGGGAGCCAGCAAGGGAAGGGGAGCTGCACTGCTGGGTAGACAGAAGTGAACCCATCAACCCTCACAGGAAGCAGACACACAGCAGAGATGGGAAGGGAAACAGCGTGCTGATCAGCGCTCAAGTCCCATAATCAGGACTGCAGGGCCTCCGTTCTCAACCAGGAACAGCGGTGGCCAAAGTGGGAGAGAGAAGAATTCAGGCACATCCACACTCACAAGCACTCAGGTAGCATCCTCCCTCCTCCTCCAAAAGAGCTGGTCACGAATGTAAATGCAAAACTCCTGGGCAGAGAGGACTTTATTAATGTACTTAATTATTTCAGGTAAAATGGCTTCAGAACAAATTACTCCTTGGAGAAAAGCAGATCCTTTATTTACTTTTCACATGATAATGTCAAAAAGTATAAAATGTACATCCGTATGCCGCTGCATCTTAAATGCCAACTGAAAAACAAATATTTTATATACAATGAACAAAAGAGACTGCCAATTAATTTTAAGATGCCATAGGACATTCTAACTTCAAATATCTATTTTTAAATGTAAATAAGCCTCAGAAGAGATAAAATGAGGAGGGGGAGAGTTAGAAGATGGCTTAAATTCCCAAAAAGGTTTGTCTCCCTTGGGGCACTGTGTTAACCAAGACCAGAAGAAATCCAAGTTGACAGGAGAGAGCCATTTACTAGCAGAGGAGAGCAGAGTAAAGCTCTCCGGATCCTGGAGCAGTGCCCCACCAGCTCCCAGCATGGCATCCCCTCCATGTCCCAGCCAACTGACCCCATCCTGCTTCTGGGAGCAGAAAGGCAGAAACTGTGTCTGGGACCACTTCTTTCTCCTGGCTTCAGGAAAATGGAACATAAGGAATGTTCAAGGGCTCGCTTATTAAGGGTTTTCTTCACTCATTTTTCAGTCTAGTCTTTAGACAATAAGCTTTGAGTACCATTTTTCTTTTCATCATCAAGTCTGATAATAAGAAAACAAAGCTTGACAATTTTTATCTTGGCCCAAGCGCACGAGGGTATGTTTACCCTTCAGCTGACTGCCCCACATTTCTTCCCTTTGGTGATTGTATCACCTGACAAAAAAAGCATTTTAGAGGATTAAAAATCTACAGGAGGAGGGAAGAAGAGGGGATGGAGATAGAGAAAAGGAAAAGAGGAAGAGAGTTCACTAAGTCTGTCATTCTCAGTTTAGGTCAGGCCTTTTATGGATTTAAGATGACAACTGGAAAACAGAAAACATTGAAACTGAGAGACTAGACAGTCTCCAGCTAACCATATGCACATACTGACATTAAGCCACAATGAATGGAGCACACAATTATTACAGACCTAAGGTTTTCAGTTTGTCAACTCTACAAATAGCTCAATTTTTAAATGTTTAGGAGGCTCCAAATTAAAGTTAAATAGTTAATGTTTATTATGGAAGTCAACTGAAAATTCAGGGAAAAATGAGTTACTATTTAACCCTACTGGAAAGAAAGCAGTGTCTCACAACATAAGAAATTTACAACTAAACCTGTGTGGTTTACCTACTTTCTTTTCAAAACCTCGCCCCTGTATTAACACACAAAACTGTCCATTAGTGCTCGCTGGACAGTCAACAAATCCAAAGGCCTGGAATGAGGGCTGTGTGCAGGGCTGATGTGTGTGGGCAGGTCTCTGTGACCTCTCCCAGTGGAAAGGCAAGTTCTTTACTGAAACAGTGGAAGCCAGCATTCAGGCCACAAGTACACTGCGCTATGAGTTAAGATCAGGAAATTCACAAAAACAATCAATAGCATTTCCTTAAGTACACATTTTCATTTAAAATATATTTCTTGGGTAGGTAATTTTCAGGGAGCTAGCTCTTTTTAAGTGCTTATTTTTAGTGCATTCAAATCACATACGATCCTTCACCTCTGGAATATTGGAGACGATTTCAAAGGTCACTCCACAGCCAGGAATAGAGCTTCTATGAGACATCTTTTTTAGGAGACTTTGAGCAAAACCCTAGAGAAAAACAAAATGGAACATACAATTTTTCACCTCTCAAACAGAGTTTCCATTAACAGACAGAATAAAGCATACTGCGTTCGTGCTAACCAAGTGACAACTGTATATTTCCAATACAAGCAAGTAAAACCTGTGTCACCACACACAGTGTCCTCAGCTTTCTCTTAGTGCACAGAACCAATTGATCAGATGCTACCACGTGTAAGCGACAAGTCCTGTCCCCAGCCCACAGAAAGTACAGATCCTAAGCCTGAAACCTGGTGCCAGGCATCTGAATAAACACTCTGCTTCCATGCTACCAAAAAAAAAAAAAAAAAAAAAACGACCTTCTAACTCAGATGGACATGAGGACTGGTGACAGCACACTGTGCTGTCCGTGTCCCCCCCCCCCTCCCCGCACAATGGACATCTTATA
Organism: Octodon degus; assembly: GCF_000260255.1. NCBI lineage: Eukaryota > Metazoa > Chordata > Mammalia > Rodentia > Octodontidae > Octodon > Octodon degus. The sequence continues at coordinate 15,068,603 of NW_004524612.1, forward strand.
CCATGAATATTGACAAGTTCAGGCATTAAATTCTTGACCAAAGCAGGATCGTTACGAAGGATGATTTAAGAGTGCCTGGTCATTGTTTATGCTGACTGTGCTCTTTACACAGTTACGAACTGAACTGTTGAATTAATGCACAGATGACTCATTTGGAGATGCTGCTAAGATTGAACATCCAGTAGAGGCTGAAGAAAGCGGCGATGGGGGTGGAATGCAACTGGTGAATAAAGATAAGGAAGACACAGAAGAGAAAAGGGCCTTGAACCTTTCTCCCCATGCAAAAGGGAAAGCAGAAGCACGCAGAAACTCTTCAAGGAAACAGAACAATCAGTTCCTTTGATGGCAAAAAGACATTATTTCACAAGTCTACATAATAATTTGTTTCCCTTTCAATTATATCTAGTTAGTTTTTTAAAAGAGCTCCTGAGAATGTAAAAGACAGTAGTTATTTTATTTCATCCCTTCCCTGCCCTGACTCTGGCCTTGTGCTAAGCCAGGCTCAGGGACCCCAGTCAGGGTGGAGCTACAACAAACTTATGGGTGGTGGAGGGCCGTGTACACTGCTATCTTGCTATTCATTATCTGTTTGCATGGAGTTAGTTAGGGAGGCTGCCTTGCATGTAGTAGGGCACTGTGGAAATCCTTGTTCTTACTATAAAGCAGCAATTTTTTAAGAATGAAATATCTGAGATGAGAGGAAAGATGGCAGACTTTAATTTTTTTAAAAGCACTTCAACCATGATGAAATGTGGCAACTTGTTGTCCCTATGATTAAAATAAATCAACACTGAGAATGTGGTCACTCCACACTGCATCCCTCTGTGGAGGACGGTGCGGGGCTGGCGGCTGTGCCAGACAGGGCTCAGGGTCTGGCAGCCAGGATGGCTGATTCAGAAACGGAAATCCTTTCTTCAAGATGCTCCAAGAGCAGTGTGTCCCTTTCAGTCCCTTCAGACTTACGAGAACGGGGAGACAGCAAGAATGAAAGGAAGTCACTTCGTATACATCTATACCTAAGCCTACGACCTGGGTTTGTGGATGTTGGACGAGGAAGCTAAAGCGCTGTGATTTTAACAGCATTACCACCAGTCTTTCGTTCCAAGATTGACATTAGTGTGACATTTAGAACTAAAGATTAGTTTTTAGGGGTGGAGATTACATCTAGGGGTCTGTCAACCATGACTGTGCTCTTTTAAATGAAAAGATTTATTTTTCTCTGTCCTGGCTATGGTATTAAGAATGCCTCATGAAAGGGAGAAAGACAGTTAACTAGGATCCCCAGAATCAACTTCCAAATCCTTATGCTGACAAAACCAGAAAGTGGAAATTTACATTCTTGCCTACATACTGCCTATCAAACCCTTTTGCACGGCACATGGGCCTTCATAATCCAATAAATACATGAAGGGCTTTGTTCCTGAGTATCTGCCGTGTACCCCGCCCATCCTCCTCCCTCCTCAGCATGTGCAATTCTCCCTCTCTGTGACACAGCTCCCACCTCTTGACCTGTCCAGCACCCTGTCTGTACAGCATACAGATGGCATACAGTAGACTGCCACTGTCCACTCTGAGCACTTTATCCTTCCATAAAGTCCCCATGTGAGCCCTCTGTGGGTACAAATGGACTCTGGCTCTCTAAGGACCAGACTGCTTCCTTTGTCTTTTTATTCCAAAGCCAAGTAGATGAACCAAAGACTATGAGGACTGAAGGCTCTGGAAAGAGAAGAGTAAGCACAAACTGCTGAAGATCTGGAAAAAAGGCAACAACCACACTGGCGATTTTGCCCTGGACAGGGCTGTGAGGCACCCGAAAGAATGGCTGCAATGTGTGAACCTTTTAGGGGATTCAGTGTATCAACTCAGTACTGTCTAGGAGGAAGTCAGGATGACACATTCGGTGACATCACAGTGACAGTCACTGGAAAGCGAAGCTCAGAGCTCCCAGCCTATTTGACCAGAAGTAGGACCCATAGGTAAAGTCATGGCCTAAGCGAGGACCCCACCCTCACCTGGCGGCTGTGAACATGGACGCAGATCCTTTTTCGTAAGACCAGCTGCATGTCAGCAGGGTGGCTGAGCTGCACCGTCACACGCACAATCAGGAACACACGTTCATCTGCCGGCGTGCCTTTACTGAGCTGTGGGCAGCTGTGCACCGCGGAGTCCCAGGACGCCTCTGCCCTCGCCTGCAGATGAGATAAGGGCAAGCTTTGCCCTGCTCTCCCAACACCAAAGCCCCACCAGAGAGCCACCTCGGGAAGGGCTGGGGCACTCCTACCAGCCCAGGGCCTGTAGAGGCGGCATCTGAGGCACGCAAGCATGGGGCCCCAACCACCTCAGTCTGTACAGCACTCTCCTGGCTGTCCCACGTGCTCTCACTCCGTAATAAATGTTCAAATATCAAAGAAAGCTGCAAAAATTCAGTGCAGCACACTCTAATGTACTTTGCATCAAAACCACTAAATAGGGGCTGGGAAGATGGCTCGGTAGAATAAGCGCTTGCCTGGCAAGCGCAAGGGCCTGAGTTCAATCCCCAGTTCCACCAAAAAAAAACCCCTACTCACTGGCAAGTTGTGCTACTTTTACATCTCTTTGTCTACACACACACACACATGCACACATACACATACATTTTTTTTTTTTTTTTTTGCTGAACTATGTCTGAGTAAGCTAACAAGATAACCATCATCTTTACGGCATTTAACATCAATCCAATGCTATTTTTATTATAGAGTCCACATTCAAATCTCTTTATTTTCCCAGCCCAGGATTCCAGCCCTGCATCTAGCTATCATGTCCCTTTGACCTGAAATGCTTGTGCAGCCTTTCTGGTCACATGTGGGAATCGGGTCACCCCATACTGTGCCCTTTCTAGGAGGTGCAGGGCTGGTGGCAGTATGGCCCTATGGTAGATTCAAGTTCTGCACCCTCAGAAGACCACACAGTGATGGCATGCCATTGCAAGTCAGCTTTCCCTCCTCAAACACCTTGTCATGTCACTTTCCAAGCACACTCAAATCAAAGGAATAAATGTTCTGGATTTACCCATCACATAGATTCATCCATTACAGACATGGCATGGCCACTTGCCCACTTCATGATTCTTCTCCTTTTTAGGAAGTCCTTACAAAATAATTTCAAAGCAAATCTCAGACATGGTGCCATCAACACTCCCTGCCCTTCCATGGTGTCTCTTTCCACCTCTCAGAACTGAGAACAAGCAGAGCTCCTGAGCACACTGGCTTGCAGCAGCCACACTGACTTAGAGCCTCCACCAGGAGGGGAGGGGAGGTCAGGGGAGGGGAAGGGAGGACAGAAGGAGAGGGGAGGGGAGGGGAGGGCAGGAGAGGGCAGGGGAATGGGCAGAATGTGACATTCGGGCTCCACTCTTTCTGGAAGTCACAATGAAAGCTTTTCGTGTATATGTATCAAGAAATGTTAGCACCAGAATGACTATCCTGCTGATCACTTCCAAGGGCTTCTGGAGAGGTCAAAACAACTTCCTGTTGTTGGACCCTTACAAGTTCTGCTTGACTTACTTCCCCATCATGATGCTTCACAACTTGCAGCTCAAAGAACTCTTCTTCCTCTTCCCCAGTCAGGGTAGCATCCCACCCACCAGCCTCGGGGTCATCAAGGTTGTCCTGAGAGCTGAAATCATCAGCTGAGAACAAAGAGATTTCATTACATACAGAGATCGTTTCCCAGGATAACTCCTACCAGCTAAATTTCAATGTGCATATTATCAAAATTCTTATACATCGACTTTCATGTGCTTTTGCTCTGCAGTCTCACATGATACTGATGATGACTATTTAACAGTTCACAGAGCTTAAGAGACAGAAAGTGGCTCAAGAAATCATCATAGCCAAGCTGCTCCCTTTATGCTTTATTCTACGTGGAAGGCAAATGAAGCCAAGATACCTAAGTGGTTACCCGAGGTCTGCTCATAAATGTTAATGATGGGATTGCAATCCTAGTTCCCACCTTTTAGTACACTGAAGAAAAAAGAAATAAGTGAGAGTGATTTCAGTTACCTGACTGTTAAATTCATCAAAAAGACTGATGGGGCCACATGAGCCAGAAACTGGCAGCCCTAGCTAGAAACTGCACTGTCGCCCTGTGGTTATTTGCTCCCAAGCCTAGCCCACCCACCTTCCAATTGTCTTAAGCTTGGCGTCAAATGTAAGTGGGCATGGCTGAACCAGGAATGTATGGAGTGCCCAACAGACTCCTAATCCTCTCTTCAAATACCCAGGTCTTCCTTGGGCTTACTTGGACCACTTTTTATGTGCCACCCCCTTGCCTTACCTATCTAGGAAAGAACAAGCCAGAGTCACATCTGTCTCCAAGAAAGAAGGACAGAGTCCTGCAACACTGCCTAAAAAGCAAACCCTCCCAGCCTGTAGACAGAGCGTGGGAAAGGCCGCATGTTATTCTCCAACTGTGCACACACATCATGAGCTCCGTGGTGTGTGACCTTAACACCCTTGGCATCACAACTCAATTTCCACTCAGTGGAAGAGGCCACTGAGAACATCCACGCTTATCTATTTAGGGGCATTCATTCTAACACTCAGTCCCCCTGCAGACAGAGTAGGAACTTCACTGCTGACACTCAACTTACTTTTAAATCCATAACCTTTCTGGTGTGCTTCTGGGCTCTGTGTAGTTTAACTTTCTCTTCATTTTCTCTTTTCCCATATAAGCCAGAATCATGGTATGTATGTGTATAAAACAAGTTGTTTTCCCCAAAACAGGCAGTACAGGGATGAATGCACAAGAACTCACAGTAAGTTAAACAGTAAGTTAAATAGTGAATTAAATAATGCTATGAAATGTGACACAGAGTTACTGCCAGGCATCAGACCTTTCCAGGGCAAGGTCTTCCCCGAGAATTAAATAGGAAAATATTTTTAGTGTAGAAAACACACAGCCTGGAGGCCACAGCAACAAGACAGGGAACACAGCCATGATGCTGTAAACGATGACTTCCAAACTACCTGGTCTCTATGCATATGAGCACTCACAAGGTGACTGTCACCTCAAGCTGACAGAGCATCCAGTGACACACCTGGTCACCATCTAAGTACCACCAGACACTGATCCATCAGGTGACCCTTTGAAACTCCTTGAACTCACCGTTTAAGTCTAGGAATATAACAGGAATGTGGGTTTCCATCCCAGGCACCGGGGTCCTGAAACAGGAAGGAGAGGCGGCACCTCACACACAGCAGACTCTCTGTAGCCAGACACAGGGACACAGCCCAGGACCCTCAGGCTGCTACAGGTCAGGGCACAGTTTTCCAATGACTTAATAGGAGAGATGCCCTGAGACTGCACCATAACTGCTGCCCCTATGGCCCAACACACCAACCTAGACTCAGAGCACCCACTTACTGTTTAGAGGGAACATCTGCCCCAACTTGCTTCTCGGAAAATGGTGTGCTTCTGGGCTCTGTGTAGTTTAACTTACTGTTCTGAATTTCTGCGAAGTGGCACAGAACATTTTCTGACAGAAAAATTTAAGCCAGCACTAGAACCAAAAACTGGTGGGATGCAACATCTCTTGCAACCAAGCATTCTGGTACAGAAATGAATGGTCACACTAATTACTATGCCATTTTTAATACCAAATGCAGTGGTGCTAAATATTGATTTCAGTTCTCAGAAAGTGTAATTACGTTGGCCAATAAAAATGTTATTTAATAAAACAGTTTTAGATCATAGTCATTCAAATCATGAAGATAATTTAACAATTCCTTAAGTTCAAACAACCCTGTCCTCACATGTTACCCTGAGTCTTCCACTAAATGCAGCACTCAAAACCTCAAGTGGAAAGCAGAGGCCCAAGAACATTCTGCCTGAGCTGTGCATCCTACCATTCTGCTGGGGCGCCAGGGATGCCGCTGCCTGCAGAGGGGACCATCCCTGCATTCCTCTCCTCAGTCAGGGTCAGCCGCATCTCCAGGAGCTGTGCCTCCCGGTCAGCATCATCCTCCGATTTATCTGGAATATCAGGAGTACATGTGAGACCTGGGAGCCCCACCAACCCTGTAAGGATGAGATCTGCAATGTCTTGCCTCCTGGCTGGTGATATAGCCAGTGGCTGGTGACCCAGCCAGCAGCAAGAAAGGACTGGTGCTAAGGCAGTATGCAGGCCATCTGGCCAGAGTCACAGCATTCACATCCCTCAGACAAGCCATGTTGGCACCTTCCTCAGGTATCTTGAAGGGCAACAATGACCTTACCTGCCATGCTCTTTCTTTGCTAGGAGGAGAAGGCTACACTAAAATATTATCCTGATGGTAAATTTTCGCTTGAAAGGCCTGCCATACCCACTGCTGACATATCTCTTTACGTAAATGGCCCCAGATAGGATCAGTTGTTCGCTGACTTGGGGAAGAGGGAGGTGTGCAACTTGCTCTTCCTACCAGGTTTGCTGACAAGCTTCTGCAGCTGCTGATCCAAGTATTCCTGACGTTTTGTTAACACATTTAGCCATTTTCTACGTAGTCTCTCTAAATCCCGATCCTAGTAGAAAATAAGGGGAACCACATTCAATATAATGTCAAGACGGTACATCTGAAACTAATGCTCTATCTTATTTTCTTCTAACATGATTAAAAACCTAAGTTTTGGGCCAGCAAGATAACTCAGCAGACTAAGCGCCTGCTTAGGCAAATGCAGGGACCAGGGTTCAATCCTCAGCACTACATCTCATGCTGGCCCTGCCTCTGGGCATGCTGAGCCAGTGACTGAGTCGGACTGAGACCAGGCGTGGTGGCGCACACCTGTTATCCCAACACTGGGGAGGCTGAAAACAGGAGGATCACTACAAGTCTGAGCTGCATAGTGAGACCTTGTATCAAACACATAAACAAATAATAAAAATAAAATAAAAAATAAGAACTTAAGCATCATACAATCATTTCCTTGCCAGCACTGCCTGATGACTCTACTATAACTCAGAACAGAAACACTAAGAAGGTAAGCATCCCTTTCCAGAGTGGCAGTGGTTTTCAAATTCTCGGGTACTCAGCCACTCGTAATGGCTCATGGGTAGAACTCCAAGTGCTCACAATGAAGACCTTCTACGCACTCTCTTTGATGAATGGAGCTCACAAAGCACACTCAACAGTCTTCTGATCTCTATACCTCTAGGATAGAACCACTAGAAGTATCCTTCAAAGCTTTGAACTACTGCCTATGTGATCCATGATGCTCCTGACAACATGTCAATACCTCTCTCCCTTGTTCTTTGTGCATTTTGGGGGGCTGGGGATGAGAGCGAGAGGATGGGTTATTATCCACAGACTAACAACTCCACCAGTCAACACCTGCGAACAGGCCAATCTTACCTCATTTCCTTTTGTAATGAGGTTATGAGACTGGGTAGGTCAGCGGAATGTTGCAGATGTCGAGTGTCTGGAATTCACTAGGGCACTTAACTAAATAGCCTATGACATTCTCGTGGACAAGATGGAGGAATGTGTAATGCATCTACTTGGGTGAAATCACAGAGGACTCAAATACAACATTCAGAGAGCAGTGATTAATGGAACAATGTCAGCTTGAAAGAAGTCTCTCTTGTTTTACCATCCGACTCTGCATTTAACCCCCTCTGATACAATGTCTTTATCAGTGACTTATAGGAAGGCAGACATTTCTATCAAATTACAATGATGCAAAACCAGGAAAGTGACTACACCAGATGACATAATGAGGCTCCAAAGAGCTTAAACAGTCCTAAATGATGACTAACAAGATGAAACTTCAAAGACATAAACGAAACCTGGCAGATTAGGAAAAGAAAGGAAAAAATTTAAACCCATAAAAACCCTGAGAAACTCCAGAAAAAGGAGCATTTGGAGCTGATTCATATATGAAAAGCACCTAGGGTTTGACACATGCTCAGGGTGAGGCAGTTGAGCCCAGGGCTGGAGGTGCAGCACCATCAAGGATGAGCAGTTGGGCAGACAGCTCTCTGAGGTGCCTGGGTGGAAAGGACAGTATCATGGGGATGTACTACCCCAGTACACCTGTCTTCCTGCATGGGAAACAATACTCACTGTTCTCTCTTCTGTTTTACTTAAAAAAAAAAAAAAAAAGCACTATCTGAATTGAAATTGCTTAATTATTAAGTAACAGTATAGCAAGATCCTGGAATGTGCAATTATGTACTTTAATCAAGCTGATTTGATGAGACTAATAGGTGTTCAATTACCTGGTAGCTGTCCATGTCCTCTTCTTCCTCCTAAAGGAAAGATTACAACATGTAGAGCCAAAATAATTATTTACCCAATAATCGGGCCATGCTATATGATCTGAATCCTTCCTCCAATGTTTATATGCTTAATTTAATTAAGATACTAAGTTCCCTCCCACTCTCTCACCCGTAGGCCTGAGATTTCCAGTCCTCAGGAAGTTGAATAAAACCTTGAGCTTCTCAGAGTAAAGTGAAGAGCACTGTCTGACCTTTTCTGAAGCCAGTACAATGCCCTCCCTGCTGGGCATACAGTCCCACTCACCAGGGGAAATCAGACACCTGCTGGCAAACAGTCTTTAGAAGCCAGTGGGGGGTTTCTGCTCGGGCTGGGTGATGTTGGGAAGTAATCACTCTTAGGCACTGAGGAGTCTGTGGAGGCTGAGCAGATTTAACCATCTGCTTGCCACATGCAGAGCACAGCCAGTAACAGTTTGGCATAATGACTCCACACAAATATACTGTACTATGAATGACATCCAAAACAAATGCAGAAATACTGAAAGAACCGTTCAGAGAAAGCAGTGTTCTGACAGCTTCCAAAGGACTCTCTGGGTTGGCTTTGTTTTTCAGCAAGCATGGAAGAGCCATAGAGACTTACATGGAAGGTCTCATGTGTCTTGGGGGATCTGAGGGGCCTCACTTTCACACAGCCAATGCCAACAGACACGATGCATTCTTCAATTAGCGGCAAAGTCCCGGATTCCTGCACAGACTTCACATCAACTTGAACTCGCCGGGACTGCCCCTGCACCAAGAGTCTTAAAATCACTTTCTTGATTTCTAAAAGTCTGGTTTAGAGAGACCTCTACAGGTTCAAGTTGAGAAAAACACTTAACTCTGGCGACATCTTACTGCATCTTATAAATGTTAAGTACTAAAATACAAATTCAAAAGTGGTCAGGAAAACTAGTCATTTCCCTTTTAAGCAAACAGAAAGCCATAGGATAAATAATAATATTTCTTTAATAGAAAGAAATATTAAAAGAAAACATTCTAACATAGGAAATTCAAACAGCTGTGTAATAAAAAGTTCAATTTACTGAAAATCAAATACAAATTAAACTAAGCATAATATGTCTTTATTTTCATTTCCTAATCTAGCAATTATATTTGAAAAGTGAAATTTCCAATACTGCCCAAGTGTTACAAAACAGGCAATTTCATACACTATGGAGCAGGAATTTAAATTGGTGTAATCTCTCTGTAGAGAAATATGATTTAAACATGTAAGTTTCCTTTGTCCCAGCAATTTCACTTCCTAGTGATATATTCTATTTACAAGTAAATAAAACATATGCGTGTAAAGAATCTAAAAGTACTGTGAAAAACAAAAATTAGATACAAATTAAATGTTTAATATTGATAAACATTTAAATAAGCTGACATATATCAAAAAACACTAGGCAGTTATTAAAAAATCATTCTGTAGAAAAACATATATAACGTATTAAGTTAAAGAGCAGATCACCACCAGTGTAGTGTGATCTACTTTTAAAAGGTATGCAATCCAAATTAGAAAGCAGGCTAATGTTACTTTGGATTAAAAATAATTTTAAACTAAACTGCAAAATGAACTGACCACAGAGAAGCTATTTCTACTTGAGCATGTATTCAGAATAGATCCTGCCTGTGTGACTCCCTATGTACAACAAAGGAAAATTAGAAATAAGAATCCCCAAGGCGGCGACCTGGCGCGGTGGTCTGGACGCCGGGCTGTGGAGCGCGAGGTCGCCGGTTCGCGCCCCCGTCCCGACTCTTTCTCTTTGGGCTGGTGAGATGGCTCAGTGGTCTAAAGCACCTACTTAGAACAAGCTTAGCAAAGCACAGGGACCGTGGTTCAATCCCCAGCACCACATGCCAGCCAGCCCCGCCCCATGGTGGGCTGAGCTGGCCACACACATAAAATAAATGAATAAATAATAATAATAATAAAAATTTTTAAAAAAAGAATCCCCAGTATTCCCAAATTACTGGCCTCAAATTTGATTTTTAAATTTTAGGAAGAGAAAATAGCATTTGAACACTACAATTTTAATATTCAATTTCCAGTCAGTTACCCTTGCCTTTTTCCAGTGGTCTCATCTCCCAAGAGCCCAGCATGATCAGGAAAATCTACTTAGGTGCTCACTGATCCTATCAAGCTGCATTTCAATGGATGGGATACAGATGTCTTTTTATTTAATCTTTTCCAAGGACTACGCACCAATGACTTTGTGAAAAAAATCCCTCAGAAAATATTTTAATGGTCTAAAAACATTATTTCAGTTAGCTACCTTTTCTTTATTTTGCTTAATCCAGAAAGTGACTCACTGTGAAGGTGTGAAGGGCACAGCTGCACAGGGAGGTAAGATCTGGGGTGTGGAGAGCAACGAAAAGAAAAGTGAGGCTTGGGCATGGATTTCCATTCACTGAAAAGCTTTGAAATGTCTACGTCAACTACTGCAAGGAACTTCTTGTGACTGCCAATATCTTACCATTTGCTGCCTACCAAAATTCCACATGATTATGCCTAATAACTGCCCTCTGCCACTTTCATGTTCAAAAATATAATGCCCCAATGTTCAAGCACTAGACTCAGGTCACTCCAGTGTTCGAGGGCCTCTCAACTCACTGCCACAAGCTTCCAGGACAGTGTTTTTCTGCTTCCCAGCTCCTTCTACACATAGCTGTATTCCCCGAGGGGTCCAATTCCAGGCGCAGAGTCTTTATCCTTGCTATCTGTATAGGAAAAACCTTATAGACCTTGCATGTTTTTTCCCAGCATCCTAATAATAGATACACATTCTTCAAAAAAAGCTACTACTGATAGAACCAAGAACTTAATGTAACAAATGACTTAGATAGTCTAGATTTTATTGTCATCAACACATCTGTTAAGAAAGAATCCAATAGTAGATGAAGGAATAGCTCAGTGGTAGAGCCCTTGGCTAATCTGTGTGAAGCATAGGCCAAAATAAAATCCCATATTAAGCCTTTGGGTGGTGAAGATTTAATATGAACACTGGCACTCTCTTTACCTGCCGGAGTTGGAAAATGCCTCCTGTTGGGACATCCTTTGCAGGAATTACTTCGACGGGGCAGTATTCACCATTCTCATTCTGTTCCAAGATCTGAACCCAGAATTCCAACTTCCTGGTAACTTCACTCCACCTAGGAAACAGTTGTAATGTTTGGGAAATCAACCATTTTTATTTTAATACAGGCACTCCTGCATATGAAACTTAGTAATGAAAATGACCTCCAATCCCAATGCCTGTAATCCCAGTGCTGGGGAGGCTAAAAACAGTAGGATCACTACAAGTCTGAGCATTGTAGTGAGCCCCTGTGTACCAAATACAAAAATTTAAAAAAAAAAAAAAGAAAAAGAAAAAGAAAGAAAATGACCTACAAACACCGCAACTCAGGGGAATGGGCTGAAATTCAATGCACATAGTGGCAAATACAATGAAAAGCAAAGTTAAACTAAATTAATATCAAAACTAGAGATGGCTTCTCTCATTTTGTTCAGAATGATACAACAACAAATCTATTTCAAAGTGATTACTCAAGAACTGGAACATTCTAATCGGATGTACAGAATCGAGTGCAGGGATTATCTTTCTGCAGACAGAGAAAGGGAGTGTCATACATTTCAGCAACTTCACAGTTACCTTTTCTCAGGCCAGTCAGAGAATCAAGACAAAAATCTTACCTCCTAATTTAGGATTTGTTAAAACTTTCTAAACGCAGAAAAAGAAAAATGTGGTCCTCATGTATAATGAGATGAAAACAAAAACATTTTCTATTTCAATCATTCCCTTTTAAGTCAACAAACCAGCCTACCTCATTCCATCACTGACACAGCTCATAAAGAACTGTGAGCTACAGGCAGAGTGAATCTAAACACTACCAAAGACCTCCATCCACCTTTCTCCCCTCCCCTCCCCACCAGCCATAATGGGGATTCACCCAGGGCCTTCACACTGAGCCCTTCATTTTTATTTCTGTCTCTGAGACAGTGTCTTGCTAAATTAAACAGGCTTGGCTCAAATTTACAGAGCATCCTGCTTCAGCTTCCCAGAGCACTGGGATCACAGGTACGTACCCCAATGCCCAGTCTGTTTCTTACTCAATAGTTATGCATTTCACCTCCAACACTTCCAAAGTTCACTCTATTAAGGAAGTTTAACTATGATATTAATACGCTGGAGACCACATCTATTCCTGGGACCTGATATTGCTTAGGAAATAGTAACCTTTACTTAAAAATGACAGTAAGAATCTGCATCCTTTTTTTTTTTTAAATTGCAAACATAATCCAACGAGTATCTAAAACTCACCTGTCCCGAAGACTCCGTGTTTTTGCTTGGATGATTCCCAAATCCCACAGGGCTGGATTTTTCCGAGGATCATTCATCTTATGTCCATAAACTTCAATTGCCAAGGCCCCTTCCGAAAGGTGCTCAATGAAGTCTTCAGTGATGTTAACAGAAAACTCCTGAAAATGTAACACGTAATTACAAAATAGTAAACACTTTCTGGTAATAGTATGATTACTTACACCAGACATTATGTGCTTAATCCTATCACAGAGCAAAGAATAAAGAACAGAATATTTGTGTTATATGACAGAGCTACCATCCAAAAGCCATAAGGAATGCTCATGGTCTAAGGTTCTTTCCTTTAAAGACAAAAGAGTGGCTCAGTTCATGAACTTCTTTCCATGATTCTGATTGCAAACCCTTCCCCGTAAGATCAACCCTGACTCTAGTCATTGAATTTAATTTAGTTCTTGTCCAATTTGATTTGTGATCAAAATTGTAGAAAGAATTTAGGTCATGAACCAAGGTACCTCTGTAAACCTACCAACTTTAAACTTTTCATTTTGAAAGTGTAGTATTTAAGATAAACAATGCAGTCTAATTTGTTGGCAACATTTTGGGAGTTTTTTTGTTTTTTTTGTTTACTGGAAATCAAACTGAGGACCAAGGGCCAGCCAAATAGCTCAGCGGACTAAAGCACCTGCTTAGGCAGATGTAGAGGCTGGGAGATTGATCCCCGGCCCTGCTATGCTGGCCCTGCCCCTGGGGTGCCCTGAGATGGCGAATGAGACTGGACGTGGTGGCATGCACCTGTAATCCCAGCACTTGGGAGGCTGTAAACAGGAGGATCACTACAAATCCAATCTAGGCAGTGAGATCCTATAGACCCTGTACTAAATAATAATAATAATAATAATAATAAAAACCAAGAAAGAAAGAAAACTGAGGACCATGCATTTGTCAGGCAGGTGCTTGTGCCAGTGAGCCTCAGAGAGCTATTTTTAAAAGTATAACTTCATTAAGTATTACTAGAATGACATATGTCTTGAAATAAGTTACTACTGTACATGTAATAAAGCAGCAGCAGTAATATGTTGTAGAAATGATTCATTTTTAAGAAGCTAACTACTTGTCATAGTAGAAGACAATACTAGGGCAAAAAAAAATCATCTAATTTAAAAAATTTCTCCCATTTGTTTATCTTTATAAGCCAGCATTTTGCAATTAGGCTTGTTTTATTAATGAAGTCAGGGAATTTCTCATTTCTAATAGTACCTCTACCCACTCTCTCTGTCCATCTTTAATACATTATAAATATTTCTGTTTTAAACAAGTGAAACAGAAATCTTAGCAGTATAACACCAAAAAAGATTTGGCACCCTATCAGTCCAGGCTCCGCTGGTTACTAGGCCCAGGGAAAGTGACTATAACTGCTTTAAGCAACTAACCACTATGAATAGTTTCTTCAGCTGATAAAAGCACCACCATTGAATATAATGGGTAAGGGCCAATGGAAACATACACCAGCACAAATATTCAAAGAAATAAGTGTTGCTTTTTTTTAAAATTTCATTTACACAAGAGCAATTTAAACTTGGACTAGAAAACAAACTCACACTGCAGTGATCAAAGACAACCATGCAGTGGGGTTCCTTGCTGATGGGCGAGGAGGAAGAGGTGTCCACTTCCGGTGCCACAGTCACTGGCTCCTGCTGATCCCAGAAGCTGTATTTGCAGAACACAAAGTGGGACAGATGCTGAGGCAGCCCTGTGGCTTGGAGTATTTTAACCTGAAAGGAAAAGAAGGCCTTATGTTTTAATTAGAAAGTTCAAAGTACTCCTTTGCATTAGCGATAGGGCTTCCTGTCCTTACTACAGCACAAAGTGTTGGTCTACAGTGGCCATATCCCTTTCACTCCAGTGCTGTATTCCTGCATGTGAAATGGTGACCAGGACACTACTAATTAGCGAGAGGACTGATGCAGGTGACAACAACTTAATAATGAAGGTGATGTTGTAAAGCACTAAGAAGATGAGAAAATGCATTTAAATTCTAGTCTCTTAAAACATAATAAGGGGCCGGCCAAGTAGCTCAGTGGACTAAAATGCCTGCAAACAGGCGCAGGGCCAGGGGTTCAATCCTTCCATGCCGGCCCCACCCCTGGGGCGCACTGAGATGGCAATTGAGACTGGGCATGGTGGCATGGGTCTATAATCCCAGCTCTTGGGAGGCTGTAAACAGGAGGATCACTACTAGTCCAATCTAGTAGTAAGACCCTGAACATCCTGTAGACCCTTCCCTAAAATAAAATTGTTTTTAAAACCTGATAAGGGTATCATCACTTCAGAAGAATGATATTCTTGAACATCAACACCATTCAATGATAAGAATTTGGCTACCATGGCTAAGTCTTAACAAAACTGTTAAATATAATAAAAGAACTAATGCAGAGAATGTGCTAAAAAGCAACAAATACTCAGGAAAGGGAAATATTTAGTATTGTAAAGTAGAAAGGTAGGTGTAGTAGTGCCCACCTGTAAGTGTTAACACACAGGAGGCTGCAACTTCCAGGCCAGTCTGAGCCACAGTGGTATCTTTTCTCAAATAAAATACCCCATTCCACCCCCAAAAGCATAAAAAGGAATGTGGTTCTCAAGCAGAAACTATTGTATGCAACAACATTTTCTGGAGAAATTCGAAGGCATTGAGCATGTACAAGTGGAAAAGCTGGAGGGAAGCACGGACAGAACTTGTTGTGGTTTAGCTCATTCCACTGTGCCACTGCCCACGCCAAAACCGAGACCACTAAGACCTCTGAAACTGTGAGCCCAGGTAAATAATCTTTCCTCGGTTAAGTTGCAGATGTCAAGTGTCTTGTCCCAGCAACAAAGAAAGTAACTAAGACACATGTGAAGGTGGCAAAGTTTCCCATTGTCTGCACCCACATTTACTCAGCACCTTCCCTAGGCAGGCTGGGTGGTGAAGCTTTCAAAGGAAGCATGTCCTGGATTACAGGACTGGACAGTTCTGTGACAACAAAGTACAGTGCAAAACATGTGCCACATCGGACCCAAATGCCCCCCCCAGAAACATGTCTGTAACAGATTTTATACCAACTGTCATGGTTTGTATCTAGTTGTCCATTTCCCCACTCCCCACCCCCCAAAGCCTCACACAGTCACTGGGGCAGACTTCTAGTGCTGGTGATTAATTCATGATCCAATGCTGGGATTATAGGTATGGGTGCTTCACCCACCCTGGGGCAGATAGCCTGAATACAATATAAGAATGGAAGAGACTGGGGGGGGGGGCACCCCGGGCCTTCCGGATCCTGAACAGATGCAGAGCACAGGCCTGCAAAGTGAGTGAGACAGCCCGGGGCCCGCGGATCCTCATTCGACCCAGAATGCAGGCCCAGTGCAGAACCCTTCAGCAGAACTCCCTGCAAAGAGGCTGGAGGCAAGGCCCACCCAGCTGATTCAGGAGCAGAACATCTTGCCAGAGAGACACAAAGGGTTC
>NW_004524612.1:15091545-15092646 GCF_000260255.1 Octodon degus
TTTTTTTTTTTGTTTCTGTGTACAAAAATAAAAACCACCACAAGGTGTCAGAATATCACAGCCTTCAACTTGAAGCAGTTTAGGACAGGAGCCAAGAGATGGCGGCAGGTATCAGCATCATCTGGGATTTGGAAATATACTGATTTTACTTAATGTCAGTAAAATTATTACTAAGTGCTAGACTTGTACTAGCCAGCGATATCTTAACTCTGGTTGGTTTCTCTCATCTAATACTTTGTTCGCTATCATAGAGTTTGTTTGGCCTTATATTTTTTTACATGGGAGAGCACAGTGTCTAAAAAGCACTTCCCCTTGAAAGCAATCAGGCTCCTTAGAGAAATGACTGATTCCAGATCTGGGAAAGGAAATGCACAGAATTAACCAGACTATCTACCAGGGAGATATTCTAAACCCAGTTTTTATAAGAGGGAGGGAGGAAGAGAAGGAGAAAGGGGAAGGGAAGAGGGGGAAAAAGACTGAGGAAGAGGGAGGGAGTGGAGGAGAGAGGGACAGAGGAAGAGAGAAGGGCTAATTATCTGATGGTGAAGGGTGATCTTTCAAAGTCACATTCACTAGTCCATCATCTTTAATGGGTCCCATGGACATCAAGCCTATGTGTCCTTCTCCAACAATCACATATTAACACCTCAAGGGAGAGGTACTAAACTCTAGCATAATATAGTAAGGATGAACCTCTCAGTGAGTTAGATTTTTTCCCCTCATCCTGAACTCAGTGAAGTCATGTGGCAGGCAGAGATCCACAGAAAGGAGCCCACCTCTACCAGTAGCAGCTCAGCTCCAGAAAGATACAGAGTTCAGAACAGGATTGGACCCAAGATGGCTTGAGGTCTCCTCGCTTGCATTTCACTGGCCTCCTTTCAATAGCACAGGCAGGCCCCTTATGATTTCTTGTCATCAAAACCTTTTTACGTGAGCCAGGCGGCTACACTGAGGATGGCGATGTATAATAGAGGGGTTACGCTTTGAGTGCTTGCCATCCTGGTCTTCTAAATATGTACTTGTTGTTATGACATACCATTTATTGCCATAATGTCTCTCAAGTAAAGGTGTTTTTTGTTTGTTTGGTTTTTTTTAAGGGTA